>NC_041401.2:118497721-118562721 GCF_900747795.2 Erpetoichthys calabaricus
TTTAGGTTTACACGGTGCTTTCTTTCCGAAGTACCTGCACTCATGAATATGTCTGTATGCGTCAGTTGCTCAAATCCCCGCGGTTTGCACCGGCGAAGTTCTGCTTTTAAATTTTTATTAAGAAGAAAAGAAAACCTTTTAAAATTGAGGTAAAATATACAAATAACAGTTTGTTAAGGATCTGTTTTTTTTGTGAAGCTGCCTTCACTCGAGTGATCACTTCGAGCTTTAAGCCTGAGAAATCACCCCGTAAATGCACACGTTTAATTGCACATCTGTTAATATGTATGCTTACAAAGTATTAAAAGACACTCAACAATTACACAGTATTAAAAGACACTCAACAATTAATGTCATTTACCTTCGTTCCCGCGTTTGACTCGTGCTGTAAATCTCTTCCTTGTTTTCACTTCACGTGATTACGTAGGAGGCATAATACGTGATGACGCGATACGTGACTCCGCCTCCTCCATTAGAGTATATGGACAAAAAACAGGTTCCAGTTATGACCATTACGCGTAGAATTTCGAAATGAAACCTGCCTAACTTTGTAAGTAAGCTGTAAGGAATGAGCCTGCCAAATTTCAGCCTTCTACCTACACTGGAAGTTGGAGAATTAGTGATGAGTCAGTCAGTCAGTCAGTCAGTCAGTGAGGGCTTTGCCTTTTATTAGTATAGATACATATATGTGAATGTATGTATGTATGTATATATGTATGTCTTTATTTATATATATATATATATATATATATATGTGCATATGTATATATATATATATATATATATACTAGCAAAATACCCGCGCTTCGCAGCGGAGAAGTAGTGTGTTAAAGAGGTTATGAAAAAAAAAAGGAAACATTTTAAAAATAACGTAACATGATTGTCAATGTAATTGTGTTGTCATTGTTATAAGTGTTGCTGTCTTTTTTATATATATATATATATATATATATATAATATACACACACACATAAACATATATATACATATACATATATATACATATCTACATATACACATATCTACATATATATACATATACACATCCACATATATATATATATATATATATATATATATATATATATATATATATATATATATATACACATATCAACATATATATACACACATACATAAACACACACACATACATACACACACACACATATATATATACCCTGGCACATATCTATTGGTAAAGTATTCCAAATTTTAGGTGAGTAAGAATAGAAAGCTGCCTCACCAGTTCTCTTATGATTAGCTCTTAGAATGATGTAAAAACCAGTATTTGAAGATATAAGATTACTACTTGATACCTAAGGAAACAGGCATTCTGAAATGTAGGGAGGGGCAAGAATGTTAAGAGCCTTATATACAAGTCAAAGTATTTTAAAATTGTTTCTAAAGGACCCTGGCAAGAAATATAGAGATATTAATATTGGGGACACGTTTTTTTTTTTTTTTTGGTTAAAATTCTCACTGCTGCATTCTGGACAAGATGTAGACGATTTACGTCCTGCTTGGACAGTCCTGATAGGAGAGTATTGCAGTAATCTAGTCGGCCAAATACAAACGCATGTATTAATTTTTCAGCATCTTTAAATGTTATAAGAGATCACACCCTTGCAATATTGCTTAGATGAAAGAAAGCAATCTTGGTAATATTATTATGTGATCTGAACTTAAGCTCAGAGTCAATAATAACACCTAAATTCTTAACCACTGGTTTGATTTGTAGGGCTAGATGATTAATTTGTTTCTAAGGATCTCACTTTGTTTATTACTGCCAATAACTAACAGTTCTGAGTTTTCCTTGTTTAGTTTAAGGCAATTCATACTCATCCATTCTGTTATACTAGAAAGGCACTGGATTAACACTAGAATTACTGAAGCCTATGAAATAACTTGTAATCCCGGCCCACCTTAAATCCCTTTGCACCTCTCTGTCAGTGTCTTTTGTGTTGTAAATGTGTCAATCAGCACAAGCAGCAAGCAGCCTGCTATTCAGCCACCCCAAACTTCCGTAGCTCAAGTCGCAAAGAAGATTTCCAGTGCTCAAGTGGTTTATCTGGGAGTGGGAGCTTAAAATTATAGAGGGTAAATAATATATCGTCATTTGGAATACATGCATTTCATGTGTGGTTTGTGTCTACAACGATCTATGTAAACACATCACTAATACAGAACCATTTCTCATACATACATTTCCTGTGTGTTCCATGCCTACAACGATCTATGTAAACCAGGGGTCTCCAACCTTTTTTCCCCTGAAAGCTACTTTTACATAATGAAAATGGCGAGAGCTGCTCATGTTTTCTAACGTTTATTCTCATAGTTATTTCAACCCAGACATTTGCCTGAACATTTACAAAATGTTGGTGTCCACAACTCACATGTTGCATTAAAACATCACAAAAAATATTTAGTTCACCTACAAGTGCATTTTGTATGTCTGTATGCATTTTCTAGTGTATCTCATTCTACTGAATTAAAACATGAATGATGTCAAAACAAAACAATGCAATTACAAATACACAAATATTACTTATTAATTTGTCACTTTGTTACATTTCACTGTTTCACTTCACAAGAGTATTCACATGTCCAGTTGCATGTGTGATGTGTTTTTTAGTTAGTGAGATGACTGGCACTGCATGGAGTCAACAAGAGAAGTGTATGGTGGAGTGTAGCCACTTAGGTTCACTCTTATGGAGTCATTTAAATGTTCATCTGTCAGTCTCACAGAGGTATGTAGACCCAAACAAATCTGACATTTTCAGAGCTGCTTTCTTATAGTTATCTGGCTCTACTTAGCTCCAGAAATTCTGAGAATGCTGTTGAGACTTTATCTGCACATTAATTTAAAGGTTTACTAATATATAATATATAAAATCCAATGCCTGTCTGTCTGTATATCTGTCCGCTTTTCATGAGAGAACTATTTAACAGATTTAGATTGGTTTTTTTTCTATAATTTGCTTGAACATTACGGTTGATTTTGTGACTGCTCTCATTTCGATATGTTTCATAGTTTGCTTGTGGTACCGATTTATTTGCGCAAATCCGAGAAACACGCAGCGGGTTGAGGGGAGGGGCCTTCCTCACTCACTCGCCAGCTTCAGGATGTGTTCCTTAACTCTGCTTAATTAGCGAACGAGAGAACAATTGAATTCAACTTTGTTTGATATTAAAATAAACTGTTACTTAGGTCTTCATGAGTTTGAGTCCGGATATTCTTTTAAGTATATGCCACATTGAAAAGATAGACTGCAATTCAGATTGTGCATTGTGATTTTGTGTTAAAAGGATTGTGATATAGTTTTTTAGAAAGGTCGCCCTCCCCTAATTTGACTAATCAAGTTTTCAAATTTATTTAGGATTCATTAACTCATTGGCGAGCTACTTGGAAAGGGGTTGCGAGCTACCGGTAGCTCGCGAGCGACGTGTTGGAAACACCTGATGTAAACACATCGCTAAAACAGAAACATTTTTCATACATACATGTCATGTGTGTTCCATGTCTACAACAATCTATGTAAACACATAGCTAAAACAGAAACGTTTTTCATGTTTTAGTAATAATTGACAAAATGTAGACATGAGGTGTATAATGTGTGAAGACTGAAGTCCAAATATCAAATAAACACTTTCACAAAAGGTACAATAACAAAACAAGTGCGCTTTTATTCAAGAATATAACCGAAGAAAAAGAAGATGCTGTAGGGCAAGTCAATGACATGACTGCTTGGGTGGTGCATGTACTATACAGGTCATAAAATGAATTATTCCAAATATCATATATACATATGTCTCTGTTTTTTTGTTAGTGCGCCAAAAAAAAATATTCATTTTCCCACCATGTATGAAATTTTCTGCACTTACTTGCTAATTTGCATTTCTTTGGTTTTGCCATTTTTGATCACCTGTAGCAAAATCTTTGTTTTGTTGCGCTCATTTTGTGAAGACGCTGCCTTGTTCAAGTTAGTAGCTCCACCTTGTGTTTAAACTAAGAAGTACAATACAGTTAAGAACAAGTTTCGTGTGTGGGCCATATTTCATTATATTTTTAGAATTTGCTGTGAGCCAATCAAAAATAGACTATGTGCCACAGTTGGCCAGCGGGCCGTAGTTTTGACACCCCTGATCTATAGTATTGAATGCTGCACTCAAGCCTAGCAAAACAAGTACAGATATTTTATTTGCATTTGCATTAATTCACAAATCATTTACTGATTTAACTAGAACTGTTTCAGTGCTATGATTTGATCTAAAACCTGATACTTATCTAGAATAATTTAAAACTTCTTTTTCTAGAATTTTACTGAGAAAAGGCAAATTGGAGATTGTCTTATACTTGTCTAAGATAGCGCAATCAAAATTAATTTTCTTGAGCAGATGTTTAATTTTAGCAGTTTTGAAAGAATCTTGGAAAATGCCAGAATCTAATGAACAATGTACTATATGAAGAACGCTGTTGATAAGTAGATCAGGAACCTCTTTAAAGAAGCTTGTAGGAATGGGGTGTAATAAACAAGCGGACTGTTTTAATTGAGTAATTATTATATGAAGCTTGAATAAACAGATTTTAATGAAGCAGCTACGTTGAGGCACAACAAAATTTTTTTTTGAAGTCGCTTTTACAGTAAGTCTAACATTATTTATCTTTTCTGTAAAATATACTGCTATATCTTCACTTTTAGCCTCTGATGCTTTCAGTGCTAATGGAGCTGGGTTTAAAAAGCGATTAACTTGCGACTTTTGGATTTCCCTTGCTCTTTTTAATAATTTTACAAAAGTAAGATGCGCTCTCTAGATGAACTGCTAAATTATATTTAGTTATATAAGCCTTTAGGATTTCATAATGGTCCGTTAGATTAGTATTTCTCCAGTGCATTGTGCCCTACGGCACTCCCTTTTATGTTCACGGACTGTCTCAGTTTTCCATGGTACTATGATCATAGATGACTTCTTAACATGTTTTTTGGCTGTTAGCAGGTTTGCCGTGACCCATATCTTTGCATTAAAATGCTCTACCATATTATTTACATCGCTGCCTGCATTGGAAAAGCTAGTGAATGTCAGACTGACTATTAATTATATTAGAAAAATCTGGCAGCTACTATGGTGTCAAAATAATGCCTCTTATCAACACACTTCTCTTTGGTTCTAGTCACAGATAGTGCTACTATAAAAAAAATTCAATAATGATCAGATATACCAATGTTCAGAATCTGTGTTATATTAATATTAAGCCCCTTTGATATGACTAAATCCAGCATGTGGCCCCCTTTATGCATTGGCTGGGTGATACTATAAGATCAAACAAGATCAGAAGGTTCATAAATTTTCTTGCATTAGTGTCACCCAGATCATCTATATGAACATTAAAATCACCCAGTATTACACACCTATCATAAGCCGTTATTCTTATAGATAACAGATTTGAAAATTCATCAATAAAGGATATTTATGTATATTTTGGCAGGTGATAAATGGTAAGTAGCAGAGAATGTGAAACATCTTGAATAACTTGTGCAAGATTCTCAAAAGATGTGAAATTACCAAGACTGATAACATTACAATTGAACTGGCTAAAAAAAAAATTGCGAGGCCACACTCCTTCGATTTCTTGCCAACTTGCAGCTCAGAGGAGATGTACCTGCTTATTATCTGAACTCCAGATTAATCTCTAACTCAGATGGCCTTAGAAGATTTGTCAGATCATAACGCCATTTTATTCCCCAGTTTGCCCTTAATGGCATGGAGAGAAATTTTCTAAGTGGGTTTCTTTCTTTCCTTTGTTTCTGTACAGTTACCTTTATCACTTACAGCTAGGGCAAAAATTATCTATTTTAAAAGAATTATTATTGCTTTTATTATTATGTATTTGGTTGACACCTTTATCTCAGGTGACATCCAAATAATATTAGGATACATAACAGCTGTTTACAGATATGTACAGTTCACTCACAATAAGGCTACTTGACAGTGATGCAGTTGTAGTAGCAACCTGTTTTAAATTGGTTAATTAATTGTTTCTCCATATGGATTAAATGTTAGTTTCATGAACATTGTTGTTTACTTTGTATGATATTATACAGTATATTAAAAGGATTTGTTTAAATTTTCAAAAATTAGTGAATGTCTTAGGCTTGAGTTGATACTAGGATCTTATCTTAGGATCACATTCTTGACCCATTGGCGTACATAGCCTGTTTTTAGGTGCATAAGGCAAAAAATTGAATGGCTACAGCAAAATTTCTCATTGGACACTCCTGATTTCAAATTTATTAAGCAAATGACAAAACAAATAGATTTAACTATATTTTTGTATTACTGGAGAATCACAAGAAAAATAAAGATGAAAATTTGATTTTATTTTCAAACTAAGATAACATGAAGGAAAACTATGCACTTTGAGCTGCTAATTGGACAAATGATTATTTGGTTACTTGTCATGTTATTATTCAAGGCCTTTGAAGTGGCTCTAATTAGCTATATGAAAAGCATTATATTACTTGTCATGCTGCACATAAACACTGCTGCAAAGAACTCACATTCACACATTCATTAATATCAGTCTGTGTGATGCAAAACAGAGCCCTTGCTGACTGCACAAACTCTAATTTGGAGTGTTGTGTTATTTAATAGAAAACTGTATTGACTTTTTGTGAGTGAACTTGCAAGTTATTATTAAAAAGGGTAAAATGTCACTTTAAAAAAGAAATTAAAGTGTCACTTCAGCTGAAAACAATAAAAAAGCATAAAGGCAAACAGTGTTATCTTCAGAATCTACATCCACATTCATGTTACCATATAAATGTTGCCTAGTCTTTGAAACAGATAATCTGCTAACCTTAAGGTTACACTATCATAAAGCAGAAATGTGACATTCTACTCAAAGACTGACTGACTAACAAAGAAATAAAGAACTTGAAGCTGAGAAACATTAAGAACATACTGAATAACAAAAAAATAAAGAATTTGAAGTGAAGAAACATCTAGAACATTTGTTTATAAATGATCAAGAAAAGATTTTCTATAGTCGGAAAATATACAGAACACCAATTCAAAATGTAATAAATAAATCAAAATCATAAATCCTTCCTGTTCAATTATTTCATAACTAAACATGATTTTCACCCTTTCCATTAATAGTATATTTACTTGAACTATCTTTAAATGTCTTCTAACAAAGGTGTCTCTCTTTTCTTTTTTTACTTCTAAACTTATGTACACAAACAGGGTTACCTTTAGTGAGAAGAATATCCTAGACACTCCTTAGCAGAGTAATGAGTTGAAAATGCTGCAGCATCACAGATGTCTACAGGTACCCTGAGTGAAAAAAATAGTTGTAGTGAAATTGGTAAATTGGTCTCTGTTTTAGAACACTTAGCTTTACTCCTTTGTTTGCTTCCCTGCATCAGTACTAAGGTTGTGTTACTGTACTGAGGGTGCTGTTGTGAAATTGTTGCTGTATATAATTTTCCTACCTTCAGTAAATTTTTCTCATGGGATTCTTTAACATTTTTTTTGTCTTTTTGAATACTTCAATTATTCAGTTATTTTTCTTAAGTGTTTGCTTTAAGGCATGATATCAATTTAATTATCATTTATTTTTCTTTTAGTGCAGTGACATCTTTTTGTTATGGGTGCCACCATTTTATGCAAGGATGCAAATGTGTGTTGCTAGGTAACGGAAACTGAAATGACCTTATTGCAGTGACAATATTTAAACTGAATACTCACTACATTCACTCTCCAAGTTTGACTATTTTTGCACTATGTAAAATGTTTCAGTTTTTAATTTAATTGGCTATGAACTTACAATTGTTTCTTAACTTTAATTTCTGTCCACATTTTGGATTTAGACATTTCTTAGACTTGCTTTTCTGGTTTTGACAACACTTGTTTATTGACTTATGATTCATCTTTTGACCCTTTTTCAAAGTTTTCTTTGTGGTCTGCCTTTTTTAGCTTTTGGCAGAATAAGTACCTACTGTACAACCACCCCATTCACTTTAAGTCTGACAGCTTTGTAATTTACTTGACATGACACTCAGTTACACAACATTTTTGAATATTTTTGTAATGTTGGGTGTATGAGTGGAGCATTGGATAGGTCATTTAAATTTATAAATAAAGATTACCAGTTTAGTTTATGCCCAGAGAGTACAAATTCAGTAAAATATAAAATAGAAAGGACATCAAATCCATTTAAGCATGTAAAAATGATATGGTCAAAGGTTTAAAATAAAAAAGTACAACACATATATTTGAAACTGGTATTCAGTAAAGAAAGTTGCTAACAGAAATTGTTTAGATTTTGCAGTAAAATTCAAAAATCTTTTGTTTTGTTATGATGATTTAATGTTATCTGTGCAATTACAGTAATATTGTTATTAAAGTCTGAAATTTTAATTATACATTTATTTTAATGACAGCTTCCTTGAATAGCTTACAAAAGTGTCTACAGGTGTATGGTACAGTTACTGTATGTTGGTAAAGTAATGCTTTTGCAGTATAACTGCTATATTAGCCCATTTTTATATGTGTATTTTAGTATATTTTGTGAATTTTTTATTGTGAAGATCTGTTTCTGAAGTCTGTTTTTTATTTTTATTTAGTTTTTATAAAGTCTATTTTCATTTACATCTTGTTTTTTTTTTTGTTTTTCTTTGTTTAGCAGATTAGAAGTGTCATGTAACTGCATTGGTCACATCAATGATGTCACAACTATACAGAGTTTAAATTCAAAATGGTCACAACATGCTTAGCATTATCCCTTGGTGGATGCACAATATATTGAAAGTTCTCTTAGTGTAGTTAGCTTCTTTTCCAAGGCCAGGTTTATATTTCACGCAACTCGACGTGTATGCCTGTGGACGAAACTGCTATGCAGGTGGGGTACTGTTTATACTTGTACTTTATGTAAAACTGGAGGATTCCACTGAGTGGCAGTTCAAGATATTACAGTGAGAAAACAACGTTCGGCTTTGCTTTGCCTAACGCATCCATTAAATTTAGGACACTTTGCCACAATATCTCTGAAAAGGATGGATGTTTAATGATTACATCCATCAATCCAAGAACACACCAATTCCATCAAGCAAAAACAATGCCTGGACAGGGCATCAGCTCATCACAAGGTGAACACTAGCACACACATACACTAGCGTATTTTTAGCATCACCAAATCCCCAAACCTACATGTCCTTGGAAGGAAACTGGAGCACACTGTGAAAACCTACAAAAAAAAATGCAAACTACAGGCAGGGAACACCAAGGACGTGACACTTGTGAGGCAGCAGCACTACCGCTCTGCCACCATGCTGTCTCCACAAGTGTAATTATTACCAGTTTTCATTATTTATTTCTTTAGTTTTATATTTTTGTTGATTTTAATTAGAAACAGATAACGTTCCATACAGTCAAGACAAATTTAACAAATCAAAGCAAAATTCAACCCCCACCCAAGAGAAAGAGGATTTGCTCAGATGACGAGTCAAATGAACGCTGGGAACGTGTGCCAACCATGATGCGTGTGCGTATGTGTTCTGAGCGTGAAATATAAACTGGCCCTTAGTAGGCTCTAGTGCTAGTATTTTGTCTAATGAATAATGTTTAGTTCTTTTGTTCCAAGCTGTTCATTAAGCATACATGTGCCACATTATAATAACTGCAGTGAAATAAATAACAAGGGAATACATGCTGTAAAAAGCCCGGGCTCCTAGAAACTATTGAAATCGTCAGAAACCGCAGACCCCCCCTTGTCTATCAGTGGGTAAACGAGTTTTGTCTCCGACTTGTTAACTTGGGGCCGCCTTGCTGGCTCTTTGAGCTTCATTTCTGTAGCCTCACACTTCCGGGCTGGACAGACAGACAGACACACTTCCATGCGTAGACGTTTATATATAAGATACTGTCAAGTTTTGCACTGCTTCTGCAACCCGGAAACATATAATATATTGGAAACTTCAAGGTGTGTGCATCTTTTCTTTTTTCTCAATCAGTAACTGAGTTGACAGCATAACTAAAGTGATTACTTTGTTCTTGCCAGAGTACCCCCAAACCTCATAATATTTATATTAATATACAGCAGTTTGTCCAAATTCCAGCGTGTGACAGAGTCCAAAACCTACAGGTAAATTATCAGAGTTGAGTGTTTGGGACACATATGAGTGCCTACCCGTTCATTCTTGAGTACTGTGAAAATTGCTATATAAATGTAATGAATTATTATTATTATTATTCTACAAGGCTGAAAAACATTAATTTAATTTTAGAATGTAACTCATTAAGCTAATATTAAAGAATTATTTTAAGTGAAAGGTCACCCATGAATAGGTATAAAGATTTTGCTTAAAGAGAAGTGGGAACATTGAGGTAGAATAGCAGGAGAACTTGGGAGAGAGTGCAGAGTGTGTGAGAGAGACAGAGAGAGAGGAATAAATGCTTTTTGGAAAATTGCATTTTACTGAGAAGAACACCAAGATTGATGATAGATGAGTTCAGAGAAACAATTGGTTTTATGCTTGTTAAATACTCACTGTGATGCATTGCCTGGTGTGTTTACAGGAGCAACATACTGTACACAGCATATTTAAAGACATGTTTTTTTTGTTTTCACTCTACTTTCTGTACCTAATTTATCATGTTCTGAGTTGAAGCACTGTAGTACTATGTCAGGTGAGTATCTGCCTCACAGTGCATGGGTATTTTGGTTGATTCCAGATGAGATGGTTCTGTTCAATCTTTCTACTCTAGGGACACTGTTTTCATTTGTTGTCCAAATATATGTAGTTGGATGACTTTGGCTGTCTAAATTGCCCAATTAAGGGACTGTTTGAGTGCCTTTGAGTGGCCTGTGCATGAACTGTTTCTTACTTTTGCTTGTTTTTGCTAGCATAGGCTCCAGCTTCTTTGTGACTTTAAAATGAATGAGCAGATTCAGACAATGGATGGATCCTTTAATTTTATGAAGCAGCCTGAAGGCATCCTATGATAGTTACAAATAGCATATAATTTAATCTGAATTATCAAGGGTATATTTTCAGTACTTATAAAAATGGAATGTAGTTCCATGCTTTATGATGGAGATTCAGCAGAAATAAAATATATAATGATGGAGGAACTAAAAGACTGTAGTTATTTCAGAAGGTTTCACAGATGATGAAGGTATACATAGAACAGGTGGGAGCAGGAATTAGGTCAACAAGCATATAGACATGAAAAGAAAAAAGCAAATTGTGCCCTTTGTCAAAATTAGCTATATTATCACAACTAGCCATTCCAACATGATCGAGTACAGCATGCATGCAGATTCACAAACCGACTTTGTAGATGTGGTGTATAACCCAGCATATACAGTGGTATCAGTGAAGAGGCCAACCAATATCCACAAAGTAAAAAGAAATAAGCCATAATAAGTACCTTCAAATAAAGAGCCTAGAGAAGAAACAAAGAAGCCCCATTCCTCAGAGATACAGCTTATAGATCTACCAACAGATTTGCATGAACATTTGTGCACCATGGCAGTAGCATATAGGGTAACTTTGATTTTATGTAAAGAAAAATGGTGAGAGGCTAGCAGAAAACCACAGCTGAGGGCCAAAACTTCTTCTTCTTCTTCTTTTGGCTGCTTCTGTTTGGGGTTGCCACAGCAGATCATCTTCTTCCATATACAGATCCGGTATGGAAATTTGTAAGTTGCTGCATATTGATTTGGCAAATTTTTACACATGATGCCCTTCCTATTTATCCGGGCTTGGGACTGGCACGAAGAAACACACTGGTTTGTGCATCCCCTGTGGCTAGGTTAGCTGAGGGCCAAAACTGGCAGAAATAAATTCTACATTCATTAAAGATACAAGCAATACCATGCAGGCATTAGTAAGAGAACCTGTTACCATGGGTAAAGGTGGTAACAAAATGCAGCAATTTCACAGCTGTAGCTAAAGAAAGGGGGTGTCTCATGACCGTAGAAATCTCTGTCAGAAATTTTGTATTGAAAGGTGTCAGTGCAAACAGGAAGTCAAGATGAGAGTGCGTAGCAGCAAGAAATATCCTTGATAAATACGACCGTTTAATGGAGTCAAATCAAAGCTGTCTTGAAGTCAGGAATACTTATGTTGATCACTGGGCATGGTTGCAGTGACAAGAGATAGCCAAGACAGCAGTATCTAACAGTCTAAGTGTTTTTGTAGGAAGTAAAAAATGGCAAGGCACAGACTAAGACTCCAGAACTTCCTACAATACCTCTACTAATGGTCCATGGAAAACTGACTTCAGCAAGGCATTGATGTGCAGACTTGGCTAAAAACAAAGGACTGTTGACACATGTTAATACAGAGGAGGATATCATATCAAGGTCCAGGCTGCCACATCTGTAATGGAAACTAGGATGTATAGCTGTGCATGAAAAGAAGACATCATGTTGGGGTGTCTTTGTAAAACCTAGTGTTTTCAGTCCATTACCTAAATCCTGCTGTTTACAGTCTATTACCAGAATGCTATAGGCCCTCTCAGTTACATATCTTGAAATCACTAAACAATAAATTCATAGAATAAAATGAATAATCATTAATATAAATCAAATTTCTGGTCACTTAAATAATCTTATGCTACAACAACAAAACATCGGCCCTAAAGATGAATCCTTGTAAACAGTCAACCATTGCTGCTTACCTTGTCACCCTGCAGTAGGTCAGTTTCATGTCCTGCATTGGTATCATTCTTTTGTGTGATCTTCCTGCCAACCTGAGCATAATAAGAATAACATTTTTAAAATTGGTTGATGGATGCATTTTTGTCCTTTTAACTCAGTCTTTGATTCCAGGAAAACTAATCATTTTATTGTTAGTTATTTTTGCAAAGGATGAGATCATCTGGGCCAACATTTTTCTTTACTATTCTCTTCTGTTGGTGAATATTTAATAATTATAATATCCATCCAAACTGGTGTCGTATATATATAACTAATTTACTAGCTGTGCTAGCTGTCTAAGATGGGTTGATATATAAATAATCAACGCTGACATCATGTTTTTTATTTGAAACAAAAGGTTTTTCCATTTGGTCTTCTGTAATAATACCTGATCCTTTTCTCCTGTGGTGGCCGTTTCCTCTTCAGATAGTGCCACATGTTTTCGCTGCTTCCTCGTAAAAAACTGATTAGGCTTTTAATCTGTGGAAGAAAAGAACTTTAAGTTCTGAATGTCCTGTTAAAACAGTGTGCACCCATTATAGTTTAAAATCCATGAATCAATGTCAAACTGCTTAGTTTATACCCACAAGAGTTAGGTCATGTCTAGTGACCCTTAGTTAGCACACATTTAACAACCTGCATTGCATGCAAAGATCATTAATTGCCTTATCAGTAACTGCATGGAATCTAAATTGTCCCTTTGACAAGAAAAAAACATTGTCTTCACATAACTCTAATGTCTGCCTGTGGATATATTTTATATGTATGTTATACTAAATAAGTACCTATAAAGATACAGATTTGGTCAAAACATAAAGAAAATACCTAATATTAATAATAATACCTAAACTATTTAACATATATGAAACCCATTTCATTACTAACTGATAAACAAGTACATATATTTTCCTAGTGATGGTATTTAAAATTAACTGAGCAGAATACAAACCCTGACGAGGCACATACAATTTGAGCATATATTCTTCCACAAGTCGAAGTGTTTTGTTGGGAAAATGCATTGATGATTGCTACCACATTGGCCTTTAACAACTCTGGCCTAATCGTGTCGGGGCTTTGGTTTTGAGATGTGCACATTGATTTATCATTATTTTCATTCATCAATTGCCCACCATGCAGATTTATCATCATTAGCATTACAGCTGTAAATTGCTTATGTGGCTAAAGTGGGTGCAATGAAGTCGTTACCATGCTACTGTTGCTGGTGTATAGACCCTTATTTTTATAATAATTTTTTACCTTTTTTCTGCATGTTGTGCCCATTTTTTAAATTTTCTTTCTAATCCTATCGACTAGAAGAATGCAAAATACACAAACACACATAAAAGTACTTATTCTTTTATTAAGCTGGATGGATTTCAGATGGTCTTATTTTCATTTTCTAGAAACCTTTCATTTAATTTACATTTAAGTTTCTTATCCCATCTGTAAGGTACCAAATATTGTTAATTCTCTTAAATATTTTTAAATTAATTTTTATGTATTAACTGCAAGGACTAACTATGATATTTACATTGTGTAATTGAACAGTGTTGAACTTAACCCACTCAGTTGTGTTACACAAACATATTAAATTTCAATAAAGTCTAGATATATATGTGTATATACTGTATAAGATCTTATGTGTGTGTGTGTGTAACATATTGCTATGGAGGAAAATTTCATACAAAATTAAATATATAAATAAAATGTGACAATAAATAAAAACAAAATATTTAAATATATCACAAAATATACAGTATGTATTTTGTTTCTTATTTTTAATGTATTATGTATGAACTGTTAATTTTAAAATTGCAAGGTGCATGATCAGCACTTGGTGTGTAATATTTGGTTAGAAAGTAAAGGAACTGTATGAGTAGTGAAGGGATGCTTGAATTAAAAATTTTCTTGACCATTTCTGCTTATTTTAAACACTGAATCCAGGACAGGTAACTCTGCCATCTGACCCCCTATTGTGTAGACTTGTCAGTTCTATCAGTTCCTCGATCTTAACAAAAATAGTTTAAGCAATTTTATTTAATATTTAGATTTTTTTAATAATCCTTCATACTGTATATTGCATGTTGTTTGGTGTTCATTATCATGTATTTATTTAAATAGTAATGAAAGTGTGTTAAATTTTTAAAAATTGTCATTAATATAATTTATTTTTATATCTGCTTAGGCAAAGAATCAAGGTAAAGCAGACAGCCTCTTAAAAATCAAGAGAGTTGTGCTGCTATTAATCCTGGCTTCCCTTGATTCTCATTAAATGTGATGATGGTTCCCAAGGAAGATCAACAAGAAATAAAACAAAAGGTATTATAATCTGAAAAATGTCTGAACAAATACATCTGTCAAAGTGCTACCAATGAAGATGCACATGTAATAGTGGATATTTAACTAAAATCTTTTCACCCTTTTTATATGGCTTAAGGTGACAAAGAACTTAAATATCTATTCATGCAAAATATGTGAGCTCACTAATTCAGTTACAGGGTTTAGCACTAGAATTACCAGAGCCTACGAAAAAACTCGTAAATCCGTCCCACCTTAAATCGCGTCTTAAATCCGTTTGCACCTCTCCGCCACAGTCCTTTGTCATCTAAATGTGCTGATAAACAAAAACTACTAGCAGCCAGCTATTCCATCCCCCCACCGACTTAGAATGAACTTCTCTCCTAGCTCAAGCCTTGCCTTGATTAGATTACCTGGGATTGAAGTGGAGTTTTACAGTGGAAATAATTCTAGCGTTATTTGGAATACACGCATTTCATGTGTGTTCCATTTCTATAGTAGGCTGTGCAACGACATTTTTAAAACAGAAACGTTTTTCATATTCTAATAGTAAATGACAAAATGTAGGCATAAACTATATAACGTATGAAGCCTGAAGTCCATATATCAAAGAAACACTTTCACAAAAGGTACAAATAAGAGAACACGTGCGCTTTTCTTCAAAAAAAATATAACTGCACAAAAAAAAAAGCCACGTTAGCATGCCACATTGACACTCTTACTATAACTGCCACGGTGGCGTAATGGTATCAGCTCCTGACTGGGGATCAGAGGGTGGCGAGTTCGATCCCGCACGACTCCACTTCGAGAAATAAACTGCTCTCATTCTTACAATTTTAGAATAACAACATAAATTTGATTTCAGTCTGTAACAGCCGGTGTAACTTATGATACTGGTAAAGGTTAGCTTTTTTTTTTTTTTTTTTTAATTCACTTTTCATTCTCGCGCTATAGGTCTGCAGTGTATCACGCTGCATACTACCCCCCCCCCCCCCCTCCCCCCCCAAAAGGGTTCTGACACACAAACGCTGGCGAAGCTGCCTTCTTCGTATCTCACCGTCACTTGAAATCAGCAGTTCTTAGCTGCTTATCAATCCATACAACCCCATCTGACACAGCTGTTTTCACATAAATAAAAGTGTACTTTTATTCAAGACTATAACCGAAGAATAAAGAAAGCAAGTTACAGTTGGTGGTTGATACGACAGCGTGCGTGGTGCAATGCTAAGAACTGCTGATTTCCAATCCGTGCTATATAAAATCATCACATTCAAATATTAACAGTTCCCACACACCCAAGGTCCGCCATTCCTACATTTACGACATGTGTACTTGTTGCAGTGTACACACCTCTCTGTGCTATGGTTCCTATTACAGTGAATGAGCACCTGACACTGTACTTTCTTCCCTGGGGGAAGCTGAGGTCTTAGAACGGAAGTTTGTTGACGCTGTATCTTCTTTTCTTTTTCCATCGCCTTTTCCTGTAAGAAGCGACGACGAAGTTCCTCTGCAAGGTGAGCCATGAACACTCTTCTTTTCTCAGTGGACCCCGTGCATGCCTTATACAGTACGTGTGCGTTCATCGCTGCTAGGTCAAGGATGTTGTAGAACACAGCAACCGGCCACCTGCGTGTTCCTGTTCGCACTGAATAAGCACGCGCCTTCTGGTCCATGATGTCAACGCCACACTGGGGAAAAAAGAAAGACAAATATATGTGACATTTTGAAGAAATCATTTTATCACCAGAATAGCACCAGAATACTTCGTCACACTAATATTTTTTTCATTAGCATACCTTCATGTGGTTGTAGTCTGTGACCGTGTTTGGTTTTTTTTTTTTATCTTGCCCAATCTCCACATCATGGTGCATTGTGCTGAGAATGCAGACAGACTTTTTCTTTTTGGGCACATACACTGTCAGCATGGCACTGGGAGATCTAAACACCAGCGTGGAGAATTGTTCGTGTACTGAACTGCCTTTAGCTGCAGGTGGAAGTTCACGTCGCACTTTATTCATGGTGCCAAGCAGAGTTGTGTTGCGGTGCAGCAGTCTATTAGCCAGCGAAAGTGACGTGAAGAAATTGTCTGTTGTTACGGTTCTGCCTTTGTCCAGAAATGGCTCCATAAGCTTTATGACCACAGACTCGGAAAGTCTTTCTCCCGTGGGACGACTGGCATCTTTTCCTAAATAAGGAGTGGCATTGCACATGTACTTTGTCTCCAAATCTGCCGCAATCCAAAACTTGATGCCAAATTTGTCAGGCTTGCTCGCAATGTACTGTAAGAAAGGACAACGGACCTTGGTTGGAAACAGTTGCTCATCAACCGTAATATGCTGCCCTGGGTTGTAACTCAGAACACAGTTCTCAACAAAACGTTGCCAGATGTCCGAAATCGCAGCAAATCTGTTGTTTTTCAGACGTTCTGCACGGGTGTCCTTGTTGTCAAAGCGCAAATGCCGCATGATAGTCTGATATCGGTGCCGGGGCATCGTATCTTTGATTGCCGGTACAACAAATAGTTCTGACCAGGCATCAGCCACAGCACCAACTGTAGTCATCGCTGCTCTTGTCAAAAGAATGGAGATAAATGCCATCAGTTCAGAGAGGGAGAGGCTCCAGCTGGGGTCTGCTCTGTGACCTTCGTGGACTGTGCAATCTCTGATTGTCCACAACATACCTATGTCGATCAAACACAAGAAGCTCTGCAGTCGACTGGTTACTTTACGCTGTAGGAAGATAAGTAAATAAATAAAGGTAAATACGTAAACAACATTCGATGCATCTTTTATATAAGTAACATAAAAATGTTTTTCATATACAGGCCATCAAAAAACATTATTGAAAGCAGGACTTAGCACGATACCTTGGCGAGCTCCGTAGGTCCGGCTGCTTCGCTGAAGGACATGTGTGTGACAGATCGACTGGCAGGACGACGCCCAACTTCTTGCTGTATCCAAATGGTGCCATCTTTTGCCTTTATGCCTGGTGCAGCTGTGCTGTTCTTATGTTGGACTGGACGTTTCTTGCGGGGAGGGCTTCTGTTCTCTTTGTCTGATATAGAATCCTCATCTGGGCTCTCCTCTGTGTCTGTCTCATCGTCTTCCTCGATATCGAAAATAAGTTCCTCGCCACCGTCTGAGTCGCAATCGTCCATTTCTTGCAGCAGAGCCAAAGCCTCCGAAGGGGACAACCTCCTCTTTAGTGACGGAGCTGTGGCCATTGCGGTGTCTGTTTGCTCAAAATAATAATCAAGCACAACTGATTCACCTATGTTTGTGTGTCAGGTTTTATCTCGCCACATCAGAGAATTCCACATCTGAGAATTCCTTGCAATTTGCAGCTCCATTCATTATCTCAAAACACCACGCAACATCAAAGTAATTCCCAGTTATGTCCACCACTCACACCCACGCCCATAACCATACAGAGGTGATTCATTCAAGTTTATGTGTCAGCTGTTTATCCCGCCACATCTGAGAGTTCCCTGTAATTTGCAGCTCTATTCAGTATCTCAAAACACCACACACATTCACAGTAATTCCCAGTTATGTCCACCACTCGCACCCACGCCCACATTCCACATCAGAGAATTTCCACTTCCAGCATAAATTCACACCTGATCTGACGCTGTTCGTTTTCAAATAATATTGTTAATATTTGAATGTGATGATTTTATATACCACGGATCAGAAATCAGCAGTTCTTAGCATTGCACCACGCACGCTGTCGTATCAACCACCAACTGTAACTTGCTTTCTTTATTCTTCGATTATAGTCTTGAATAAAAGTACACTTTTATTTATGTGAAAACAGCTGTGTCAGATGGGGTTGTATGGATTGATAAGCAGCTAAGAACTGCTGATTTCAAGTGACGGTGAGATACGAAGAAGGCAGCTTCGCCAGCGTTTGTGTGTCAGAACCCTTTTGGGGGGGGGGGGGTAGTATGCATCGTGATACACTGCAGACCTATAGCGCGAGAATGAAAAGTGAATTAAAAAAAAAAAAAAAAAAGCTAACCTTTACCAGTATCATAAGTTACACCGGCTGTTACAGACTGAAATCAAATTTATGTTGTTATTCTAAAACTGTATGAATGAGAGCAGTTTATTTCTCGAAGTGGAGCCGTGCGGGATCGAACTCGCCACCCTCCGATCCCCAGTCAGGAGCTGATACCATTACGCCACCGCGGCGGTTGTAGTAAGAGTGTCAATGTGGCATGCTAACGCGGCTTTTTTTTTGTGCAGTTATATTTTTTTTGAAGAAAAGCACACGTGTTCTCTTATTTGTACCTTTTGTGAAAGTGTTTCTTTGATATATGGACTTCAGGCTTCATATGTTATATAGTTTATGCCTACATTTTGTCATTTACTATTAGAATATGAAAAACGTTTCTGTTTTAAAAATGTCGTTGCACAGCCTACTATAGAAATGGAACACACATGAAATGCGTGTATTCCAAATAACGCTAGAATTATTTCCACTGTAAAACTCCACTTCAATCCCAGGTAATCTAATCAAGGCAAGGCTTGAGCTAGGAGAGAAGTTCATTCTAAGTCGGTGGGGGGATGGAATAGCTGGCTGCTAGTAGTTTTTGTTTATCAGCACATTTAGATGACAAAGGACTGTGGCGGAGAGGTGCAAACGGATTTAAGACGCGATTTAAGGTGGGACGGATTTACGAGTTTTTTCGTAGGCTCTGGTAATTCTAGTGTTAGAGGAGTTTTCTATTTCAGTAACATCTGGCACAATACAGGAACAACAATAGATGAAGTATTCCTCTTTCATGCAACAATACCAAAAAAGACCTCTTAACTGCAAGTGAAGTAAAGAGTAAAGGGATTATGTAAAGGTCACTCTATAGACATGGAATGAACAAATATGAACTTAGTATTTATATTACACTAAAAACAACCATACTCATACTCATTCATCTATGAACCATACTCATTCTCACACCCATGCTCATTTATAAGGGGTCAATTTAGAATTGTCAGTTGCCACATTCAGCTTATCTTTGGGATACAGGACGAAATCACTGAGAAAACTTCTACAGCCACAGAGAGAGAGAACATGCACACTCCATTCCACCTGAGACAAGATGATTAATTGATAGACAGACTAACTTGATTTGTCCCAAAGGGAAATTTAGCTTTTTACAGAACCTCAAGAAATATAAGTTTGAATTCAAGACCATTGTTACTAAATTCAATTCTACCTTGCATGTCTATCAAACATAATGATAACCTTGTGAAAAAATTGAGGCACTCTCAATCACCCTAGACCCAGAACATAATTATGCTAGGGCAGTTTTAAAAGAGCAAATGTTGTTTATTTAAGGATCAGTAAAGGAATGTGAATGTAGGGGTATTATATAGAAAACAGATAAACAAAGTTATGATACCTAACGCTTTGAAGAAGTAACTAAAAATGAAAAATGTTAGGTAGGTTCTTGAATGCCCATGAATGTCATGCCATGTGTACATTTTTTAAGATGTTTTACCTTGTTTTTTCTTTTTTTGTGAGTGATATTTGTCTGGTCCTTGAAGGGGTCAGCTACAGCTTTATAACCCTGCACTGGCAAAGACCACCATTTCAGGTCACTTCCAAAGGCACCACTTAGCTTTTTCCAAGTAAGCTTTAGAGTTGGGACTTGCTAGGTTAACACCATGTGCAGTCTGCATCTATAACTATAAACAAAAAAGGTATTGCAGCATGTGACAGCATATCTCATCCTCCTTAGTGTTATCCTTAGAATTTGTTTAAAATTTGCACCAATTTTCCTTAAGGCATGTTGTGCAGGGCGCTTTTTTATTTTAATAAGGCTTGAACAGTGAACATTGGAAAAAAATCTTTTTCTTGCCTTTTTGGTGTGGATATATTGACTGAAGCCTGTTTGGAAAGAAAACCACAATATTCAGAAAGGGCTTGCCAGGCAAGGCAGTCAAGCCAGACCAGTGGATTCACTAGGATTTAATAAAGTATTTGTTCCATTTCAATGCCATGTGTGAAGAACAGGAGAAAAATGTTATTCCCATTTGTCCCAGGTGTTAATTAAAAACCAGTTGAACAAAACTATACAATAAATATCCAAACACAACAATATTGTTGAAGATATGTAAAAAGGAAAAATAAAACAAAACGAAAATTCCACAGGTGACTTCCCTCCCTCTGCTTGTTCTTTTGAGGTTTACTCTTAGTGTGTGAGCAACAAGACTCCTGAACTGACTGAGAAGAAGAGAAGAGATAACACCAGCCCCAGAGAGAAATACTTTTATTTGTTTATTCTAAATAAAGGGAGTTTTATGATCTTTTATTATTGTAGTCTTAACCCCAATAGTTGAGACTGGTTGACAATGGTTGGATTAGTACATTACACTGGTTTTCACCACAGAAGGAGGGGATTTTGTTTCTGAGGTAGTTGTTAAGTAAACTTATCTGGAGTGTAAAAGCCAGGTAAAAGGAGTTTACTCAATTTTATTTTGTTGGCTAAGATTTTTAGCAGTTAGGTTTAATACCCCTTTCTAGTCCTATTAAGAATTATGTTACCTTTCTAGCACTTTGTAAATAAATGAGAGGAGCTGGTGGTGGATTTTAGGAGGCCCAGACCCCTCATGGACTCCATGATCATCAGAGGTGACTGTGTGCAAATGGTGCAGACCTATAAATACCTGGGAGTGCAGCTGGATGATAAATTAGACTGGACTGCCAATACTGATGCTCTGTGTAAGAAAGGACAGAGCCGGTTATACTTCCTTAGAAGGCTGGCGTCCTTCAACATCTTCAATAAGATGCTGCAGATGTTCTATCAGACGGTTGTGGCGAGCGCCCTCTTCTACGCGGTAGTGTGCTGGGGAGGCAGCATTAAAAAGAAGGACGCCTCACGCCTGGACAAACTGGTGAGGAAGACAGGCTCTATTGTTGGCATGGAGCTGGACAGCTTGACATCTGTGGCAGAGCGACGGGTGCTCAGCAGCTCCTATCAATTATGGAAAATCCACTGCATCCACTAAACAGTGTCATCTCTAGACAAAGGAGCAGCTTCAACGACAGACTGCTGTCACTGTCCTGCTCCACTGACAGACTGAGGAGATCATTCCTCCCCCAAACTATGCGACTCTTCAATTCCACCCGGGGGGGTAAACGTTAACATTATATAAAGTTATTGTCTGTTTTTACCTGCATTATTATCAATCTTTAATATTGTTTTTTGTATCAGTAAGGTGCTGCTTGGAGTATGTGAATTTCTCCTTGGGATTAATAAAGTATCTATCTATCTATCTATCTATCTATCTATCTATCTATCTATCTATCTATCTATCTATCTATCTATCTATCTATCTATCTATCTATCTATCTAAAACAATTATACTTGGCAGTCTCATTCTCACTGTCAGTTTGAATACTTCTTTTGTTCAGGTAACATAATTGTTTGCTTTATTTTTGGATATCCTCTGCCTTTTCATGGAATTTTTACATTTTCTTTTTGGGCTCATTATTCTGATTTTATTCGTCTCACTACCTAAGTATGATTTTAACTCATATCATTGCTGTTGTATAATTTTTTTAATTAAAACTACTTACAAATTAAAACCAACATTATAAGATGTTGGTACATGCGTCTTTGCTTGTCAATTTCAAGTCAAGTAAATTTATTATTTGCATGGGACAGGCTCATAGCACTGCAACTAACCCACAGCTATAAATATGAAAATCAACATTGAGATTAGATAAAAATACAAATTAGGTTTAATTCACATCGAGATATGGCCAGTTAACAAGTGGAAAGTGTGGCACCCGGCTGGGGTTCTCACCTGGACGGGATGCCCAGGAGGACCAGAGGAGGGCTTGTGCCTCCTCCAGAACACAAGGGGGCGTCCGCCCTGGTTGCTTTGGGGGCCCCGATGCCTTGGGAGCCCTGGACCTCAGTACTTCCGCCACACCCGGAAGTACTGGGGGGAAGAGTATTGGGGACACACGGAGGACTTCCAGATATGCCGACAGAGCTTCCGCCACACAGGGGTGTGGCTACAGAAGCCCTCAGGATACACCTGGAGTCCTTCCGGGGTGAATAAAAGGGGCCGCCTCCCTCCAGTCAGGGGCAAGAGTCAGGTGGAAGTGGACGAAGCTTGGTGGAGAGGAGTGGAGGCGGACCAGAGACTGAGAGAAGGCATTGTGCGTGTGGCCAAGGACTTGAGGGGCGATTGGTGATTGGTGCTGCGGCACTGGGTTTGTGCTCACGATAAGTGTAAATAGTAGTTGTGAATAAACGTGTGTGGTTTAAACATCATGTCTACCTGTCTGTGTCCGGGCTGTCCCCCACAAAAGAAAACCATAACTCCAGGGTTCTAGACAATGGATTTCTGCTTTGGTCTTATTGGCTTGGTTTGAGTTTGGACCAGAGAGGCCAAGGTTGCGGACCTGCACTGTGACAAAGGATGACTTTTTTATTTGTGAAAATGACTCTCTGTAGTGGTTCCTGAGCTGAGTAGGTGCCATATTACAAAGTTATATAACCAGTGAGAATAGATAGATAGATAGATAGATTAGATAGATTGATATATAGATAGAACTTTATTTGACCCCAGGGGGAAATTTGTTTTTTTACAGAAGCTCTTTAAATAAATAAAAACATAATCAGGTAGATAAATAAATAAATTTACACACACACCAGAATGATTGTAAAGCAATAAAATTAAAATGAATGAATGATAAGTTCAAACTTGGCTGTCACAGTGAGGTATTTTGCAGATGTATTTCTATTGGTATAAAGCAACCTAGTAGCATTTCTTGAGACATTTCTGCTGAATAATTCATTGGCTGAAAGTACTCAATGTTAGTGTATCAAAGAGAAAATGTGCAGCATTGTTCATAATGACAATCAAGTTTATTTTAATTCTCTCCTTTGCTACTACCTCCAGGGGGGCAGAGTGTGTCCTATAACTGAGTTTGTCCTTTTAATTAGCTTGATGATTTTGTGGACCTCTCTTGAAATGATGTTATTAGCCTAGAACATCACAGCATAGAAAGTCGCACAATAAAGAATTATAGAAGATGTGAAAAATTTCACTTAACACATTAAATGAACACAGTCTCCTATGGAATAAGATCATGTTCTGCTCTTTCTTATATACAGTAGTTCATTTTTGTTCTGACACCAGTCCAACCTGTCATTAATGTGGGCTAGTATGTACATTCACTGCTTGAATAGTGGCCAGACATTGAGGCTCTTTGGTGCAACCAAAGTTAATAACTAGTTCCTTGGTTTTGCTGATGTTAAGATGGAGATAATTCTCTTTACACCAAGAAACAAACTTCTCCACTTGACTCTTATACTTTGTCTCATGCCCTTTATCAGTACATCCATTTAGTACAGAATCATCTGAGAATTTATGCAAGTGACATGACCTGGTGCTATATTTGTAGTCGGAGGTGTATAGAGTGAAGAGAAATGAAGACAGGACTGTTCCTTGTTGTGCTCTATGTGGTGCTACTGTCCACTTATAGGAGTTGGTAAGCATTCTTGGTGATAGCCAAGATGTCTTGTGCCCACATTAAACAGTGATGATAATTAGAAAAAAGTAAAGCTTGCATCCTTTGTGGGTCAGCCTTTGCAATAAGCAAGCTGAATGTGGTTCAGACTATCTGGAATATTTTGTTAATTTTGTCCTAACTCCATTTTGTCAAAACATTTCATCATAATGTGACTGTGTGTCTCTGGTCATAATTATTGAGACAAACCTCTTTCCTGTTTTTTGGCAAACAGAAAATTGTTACCTTTTTAAAGCAGGTCAGGATTCTCTTGATGAGAGATAAACACCAACTAGTTCTTCACTACTTTACTTCACTACTATCTAATACATGCTGAGATGCTCCATCCAGAAAAGTTGCTTAACTTGTCTTATAAAATTAATTTTACATTACTCATGGAAACAGAGAAGATTGAATCATGTAGTGCTGTTGGAACTTGCATTGTAGAAAGTTTTCTCTTTCGCTTAAGATGGGTGTACAGTATAAAGAATTAATCTATAATGGATCTGGATGCCCTACCACATGCTCCATGCACCACAAATGCTGCTGTACTGTTTCCAGCTTTTTTCAGTATTGACTTCTACCAACTTTAATTGCTAACCAGTACACCAAAGCAAACTTTTAATGCTTTCAAAAAAAATGTCAGCATGTTTAGACTATGGAAAGAGTCATGTGGCACTCCTTGGTGTCTGCTGGCTAGAGTTTGTGCTTCATCTGCAAACCCTAAACAGAGCTATTTTATCTATATCTTTTGCCTTAATCCTAATTATTATTAGAAGAAGTTGCTTAGCTGTTCTCTTTGAGATGTATTCGTCAGGCAAAAGATCTCATTCCACTGTGTTTCACTCAACAAAGGTTCAATGAGAAATCTGCTTCTTAAGAATCTCTTTATGTGATCCTTCTTAAGCAAACACCTACTTTAAATGCTGCTATACAACCTAAGTTTACAGAGACTTGAACCAAACTCATAGCTATTAAAGAATAACATTATGCAATGATTAGAGACTTTTTAAAAACATTTTATTAATTTAATTGAAAACAAGTAACATTTCATACAAGCAAGTCAAGTTTAACAAAACTAGGTTTGAAACAAATCAACCCCCACCCTTGAGAAAGAGAGCTAGGACAGCAGAATAAAACTTTAATAATAGTAACATTATGTAAATAAATAAATTAATCAAAATAAATAGAATAAAAAAGAGGGGAGAGAATCCACTTCCTCAATTATTATTATTATTATTATTATTATTATTATTATTATTATTATTATATTCTAAAATGTTATTGATTAGATTCTGCCAAGTTTTGAAAATGCTTTGTACAGTGAGAATTTGATTTTTTCCAATGTTTACCCAATGACTTAAAAGATGTGAGTTAGCATTCTTCCAATTGAGCAAGATAAGTCTACGTGCCAATAGTGAAGTAAAGATAATTACAGTTTGTTTGTCCTTCTCCACTTTAAGCCCATCTGGAAGTACACCAAACACAGCTGTTAGTGGATTAGGAGGGATTGTGACACAAAGGCTGTCTGAAAGGCATTTAAAGATTTTGGTCCAAAATGATGTTAATTTGGTGCATACCCAAAACATATGGCCCAATGAGGCTGAAACTTGATTGCAACATTTGCAGGTTGGATATTGCCCTGGAAACATTTTGGACAATTTTAAGCGAGACAGATGAGCTTGATATATAATTGTAAGCTGAATGATTGTATGCTTTGCGCATATGGAACTCGAGTGAATTCTATGCATTGCTATCTTCCACTCCTTTTCTGAGATAATAATAATAATAATTCTTTGCATTTATATAGCGCTTTTCTCACTACTCAAAGCGCTCAGCAATTGCAGGTTAAGGGCCTTGCTCAAGGGCCCAACAGAGCAGAGTCGCTGTTGGTATTTACGGGATTTGCACCGGCAACCTTCCGATTGCTAGTGCAGATTCCTAACCTCTGAGCCACCACTCTGTTGAGTGAGAGATCCTTTTCCTACTGTACTATGGGATCTTTGAAAGGGAGGAACTATAAAATGTTTTTATATATTATGAAAATGCTGTCTGAGTCCTCAAGACTGGTCAATATTTTTTCTGGAATAGAGGTAGGTGGGAGGTAAGGGAAATTGGGCATTTTTTGTTTAACAAAGTTTCTAATTTGAAGGTAGCTAATAAAAAACAAAAAATTCAATTGCAGACCAAGGCTGTGTCTGTTCATCTATTTGTATCAATGTCCAGGTTTTTATTGCTTGTATATTTGCCACCCAGTAATAAAATTGAAAGTTAGGTAGAGCCATGCCACCTTCTGCATTAGGTCTTTGTAGGGTCACCCTTTGGATAAGTGGATGTTTTGAATTCCAAATAAATGAGGTCATGGTTGAATCTAATCTCTTAAAAAATGATTTACTGATGTATATTGGAATGTTTTGAAATAGAAAAAGAAGCTTAGGAAGGATATTCCTCTTGACAATGTTAATTCTTTCAGCTAATTTGAGAAGGAAGGTAGACCATCTATGCAAGTCTTGCTTATTTTTTTCCATGCAAGAGCTTTGTGTTTACTTGTGATGTTTACCCCTAGGTATTTAAACTGATCTGCAATAATAAAAGGGAAGGTGTCCAATCTAATATTGTGTGCTTGAGAATTCACTGGAAAGAGCACACTTTTGTTCAAATTAATTGTGAGACCAGAAATCTTTTGAAATTCTGTTAGTGCTGTTAGGACTGCAGGCACAGTATTTTGTAGATCAGACATATACAGTACAATATCATCTGCATATAGAGAAATTTTCTGTTCAAGTCCTTTTCTTATAATCCCATTTATTTCATAAGCATGATTAGAGACTTTTAAGCACTTCAGTCCTCAGTGTCCTGTCATAAAGCTGATATTAGATTGCTTCATAGAAAATTTACCTCCATGAAAAAGAGGCTGCTAAAAGAAGAAGATAGATATCATAGGAGCAATCTGAGACTGATGGTGCTGAAGGAGGGGAGTCAAGAAAGAGAACATAATTCTTTTTCTTTTTCAAATGTGGTCTAAATGGTTTCTGAGCATTCCTAACCTCAAACCAAAAATAATGCATATACATCGTTTATACACAAGACAGTTAGATAATGTTGGCTCTGTTTGTCTTATAATAATGTTTTTGAGATTTTCTGATCGAAAACTGGTGTAGAAAAGTTTTTTGCAACTCTCATTGAAAGCTCCAGGATTTGCTTCTATCAAGATTTCAGCTCCATTACTAAAAAAAGGACGGCTATATCTTCTATCCTTCAGAAACTGCAAGAAATGACCCAAACAAATTCTTTCAGCATTTTAGTAGTAATAGAACAGTCAAGGAGGAGATGAAGTGTATCAGGAATAGTTAAGGGAAATTAAGATATGCAGACAGTGAAATAGTGATTGACATCTTTTACTGACATTCTAGAATTCAATTAGGAAGTAACAAAAGGACATAACCAAAGTGGTGCATACAATATTATTTATCTGGATGTTCACAAAGCATTTGATAAGGCACCACATTAGAGGTTGGGCATCAAACTAAAAAAAAGTGGGAATTCAGCATGTAGTGTTTAAATGGGGGCAAAATTGCCTTAGTCACAGGAAGTAGAGGGTGATAGCAAACGGAACCTTGTTAGAACTGGATGATGTTAAAAATAGCAGTGTCCCCTGAGGAGCACCACTCTTAATATATATATATATTGTGGTGGATTACCGGCTTTCGATTCTGGTTCTCAATCCCAGGCCGCCAGGAGGAGCTCTCCCAACAGCGTGAACGTCCCCCGAGTTCCAGCAGGGCCTCATGGACTATGTAGTTTTTATACGCAGCCCTGCTGGATACCTTGGGGGCCACCAGGAGTCGCTGTAGGGGGACTCGGAGGCTCTTATGTGCCCTATAACCCGGGAGTACATCATGGTCACGTGACAGGAAGATACGATGTGCTCCCGGGTTGAAGAAAAGGACTGTTTACCCTGACCCGGAAGGGATAAGGAACTGTGGACGGATTGGACAGGAACACCTCCGGGTCAGGGTGTATGAAAGGACGATGGGAAATCCCAGACGTTGAGCTGAGCTGGGTGGAAGGGTGGCAACGCGTCTGGGAGTGTGGAGGATTATTGTTTATTGTTGTTATTATTATTATTGAGTATTGTGGAGAGGAGGGTGCTTTGTGCACAATTATTATTATAATTATTATTAATAAACCAATATTTGGACTTTTATCTGGTGTCTGACGTCTAGTCTGAGGGTTCAAGGGGTCACGGAGACCTTAATCTGTCACAATATATATATATATATGTATATGATTTTTATAGAAATATAAACATCAAGCTGGTTAAGTTTGCAGATGATACCAAGCTAGATGGGTTGATAGATAGGCCTAATCTACGGTTTAGAGTTTCAGAGCCAAGCAGCTTATGGTTATTTGAGTTAATAAACTTGCTTTCTGTCAAACCATTACACATCTATATTTACTCCTGTACTCCTCTATTCATACCTGTCTTTTTCCCTTTTTTGTTGACCATGGATAAGCTTAATGTAACTTCCTGGAATTTCAGGGCCTCAATTTCAGGTCGCTGACAACTTTGTATGCTTGACCTCCTCCATCGTCACCAATTAGATTTGGTCTAACCTATTGGCTCCAGACTAGTATCTTTATAATAATAAATTGTACTGCATTGCAGCTTTCTCTGTTTCCAGATAAAAATGCAGCATTCTTATTTTTAAAGGATTTAAAGGATCCTAGATTGTAGAGCTGAAAACAGGTGGTGATAAGGCAGGCCAATTTTATTCCTTGCATGCTGAAATTGGCAGAGGCAAATTATTGTATTCTATGCCTGAGCACACTCAATTCTGCATTTCTTTTTTTTCCTTGTCTAACCAATGCACTACTTGAACACTCTGATTATAAAATCATACTTGGTATTGATGCTATTGCTGTAGTGAGCCTGGAACAAGACAGGTCCCCTCCCTCCAAAGGTACTCATTCTCCTCTTTCCACTCTTTCATTATATAAGCTATTATCAATCTGAGCTTGTTGGATTCCTTCAGGTTGTTGCACCCCTCATACTCTTTTTACTGCTTAAATCACAGTCTAGTATTGATTTAATCTTCATCTTGTGTTCTCTTGACGCCATGGTTCTTAAATTCATCCTTATTCTCCTCTCGCCTGTCTGACCACAAACTGTTCATAAAAGGTGTATATGCCTTCTGTATTACCCTGTGCACCGGGTGAAAATTTAACATGTTCCTTTTTGCATAACAAACTTTTTTTGTAAACAGTTTGCTGCTGAACTGAAACAGATTTTAAGGGTCGATAAATATTCTGTTGGTAAAGCTGATCTGTAGCTGTGTTTATCTAACATTACCAAAGTTCTGCAGCTTTCAGTTTGCTTCATAGGATGATTCAAGAACCAGTGTGACATATGTTCAAATAATTCCACAGACAAATATTTTCATTTTAAAAGTTTTTGTAACAGTGCAAGGCAAAATAATTCACACAAAAATAGAGAATAAATTGATATAGCAAAGAAAAGAAACGTTTTTGTTTAAGAAAAGTTCTGTTTAAGGCTTATAAATCTTTTTCATTTCTCTAAGTTTGGTCATGCAGTTGTACTTGAGGCAAGTTAAGCCAGTTATGTATCAGGTAAGCATGTTAGACATTGTCAGAAAACTGTATGCCATCTCCTATTTGCAATCATATCTAATAGTCCATGCTAGCAGTAAAGCTATTTCCTAACTAGCTTAATTAATACTCTGTTCTTCAGATATAGCTAAGAAAGTTCTATCTAATGTTAACTTACAGGGGATGAAAGACTATACCATATCCCAGTAACTATGAGAATCTGATATTCTACAGAGAGTAAGCAAACACTATATGAATGTAACATTAAACATTAGCTTTCTAAGATTGGCTCTTACACCATGTGAGAAGTAATTTTTGGCTTTATCTATAATGTTACAGTCTCTTTTTTATTATTCCTTGCTTGTTCAAAGTGTTGTAAAATTGCTTAGAACAAATCTATACTCACAACTCTAGAAAATGGTTGTGGCCGACTAGTTGGTAAAAAGCATTAGCTTCTCATTGCCTCTACCAGAGTAAAAATCTACTCCGTCGTGACTCAGAGGACTCAATTCCAAACTCACTGTACACCTGCTCACAATTACGTACATGGGGCTACACCAAAAGTCTTCTCACATGGAGGATCAAGACAAATGACTGCTTTGTGTCAATCTCTTCCATTTGCACTAAACTTGGCCCACTTCTAAAGACCCTGTTGATTAATTATTAATTTGAACTATTTTTTAATCCCTCTAGCTCATTATCATCCTCCATCAAATCAAATACATGTTTTTATAATATCATATATGTCCATTTGAAAATGCAACACGAAAGCACACACATAAATGCAAATGTCTTTATTTCATACCAACTGATATTTGGACTTCGTAGTCTTTACACATTCACAGTGACATATCATTTGAACAGTTTCTTTTCGTTTGGTTTTACTCTTGGATAAAAGTCAAATTGTTTCATTACTGTGAATGTGTACAAATGTCATTTTCAAATTAAGATATGGAATATAAAATACCCAAATTTCACAAAAGGTATGATGAAACATCCATCCATCCATTTTCCAACCCGCTGAATCCGAACACAGGGTCACTGCTGGAGCCAATCCCAGCCAACACAGGGCACAAGGCAGGAACCAATCCCGGGCAGGGTGCCAACCCACCGCAGGACACACACAAACACACCCACACACCAAGCACACACTAGGGCCAATTTAGAATCGCCAATCCACCTAACCTGCATGTCTTTGGACTGTGGGAGGAAACCGGAGTGCCCGGAGGAAACCCACGCAGACACGGGGAGAACATGCAAACTCCACGCAGGGAGGACCCGGGAAACGAACCCAGGTCCCCAGATCTCCCAACTGCGAGGCAGCAGCGCTACCCACTGCGCCACCGTGCCGCCCATGATGAAACATGTTTTTATTAAATAAAACTGAATAAAAAATCATTTAAATAACATGTTGCTGAATGTGTAAAGACTGAGATGTCCAAATACCGATTCCAAATAAAGACATTTTCATGCATGTGTGTGTTTGTATGCATTTCACATTCAAGCAGTCATATTGGATATAATAAATACATTTCTATTGAGTGAACAGTCTGTGTAGGTTTTTTAGTTGCAAAAGTTAATGCTAAACGGCAATTTAGGTCTGTGTGCCAGTTGACGTCACAGAAATGAGATTGTCAAAAATAAAAACTCACATTCAAGCAGTTATATTTGATATAATAAACACATACATTTGTTGTGTGTCTACATTTCTTGTTTTGTTGTACTTTTACGCAGATTGTTGTAAACATGGAATACACATGAAATGCTCAGTATTTCAAATAAAGATATATAATTTCCTATATGATTCCTTATAAGTCTTTACTATCTAAAATCTTCAATGCAGACTTGGTAAGGTGAGGTTTCAGGCTGGTGGTGATAAATATAGAGTGTAAGTGTCAGAAGGGGCAAACGGCTGGCTGAATTGGGGATGGGTGAGTGCAGCTATATGACACGATGCAGAAAAGGCTTTTGACCATATGAATTGGTCATTTCTGTGGAAGGTTATGGATAGGATGGGCTTTTGGCTGGCATATATTAATTTAACCTAAACCTTGTGTTAATCCCCCTTAAAGTTGCCCTAAGTAATTCTACCATTTCTCTTCCATTCCCCATTAACACTAGAATTTCTGAAGTCTGCGAAAATATTTATAAGTCTGCGCAACCTTAATTTTACTCACGGTTGCACATCACTGCTTTAATTGTGCACCGATAGCACCTTTGTTTTGCAAATGTGTCAATCAGCTGCAGACAGGCAGCCTGCTTTCCAACCATGGCAGCTGAAGTCTGTTTTTCTGGGAGTGAGGTGTCTGGAATTGATTAAGAAAATAATATATTGTTATTTGAAATAAATACATTTCATGCAGGTTGGCACCCTGCCTGGGATTGGTTCCTGCCTTGTGCCCTGTGTTTTGCTGGGATTGGCTCCAGCAGACCCCCGTGACCCTGTGTTCGGATTCAGCGGGTTGGAAAATGGATGGATGGATGGATACATTTCATGCATGTTCTATGTCAACAACGATCTGTGTAAATGTAGGATGACATTTCTTGTTGACATAAAGTGTGTACTGTGTGAAGACTGCAGTCCAAATATCAAATAAACACTTTCACACAAGGTATAATTAAACAAGTGTGTTTGGATTCATGTGCCCTGTGTTGGCTGGGATTGGCTCCAGCAGACCCCCATGACCCTGTGTTCGGATTCAGCGGGTTGGAAAATGGATGGATGGATGTTTGGATTCAGGAATAGTCTGAAATTAGGCTGAAATCAAACAGATAGGCTGAAATGAAACAAATCACCAGGACCAGATAATATTTACCCTTGAGTTCTTAAGGAGGCTAGCGAGTACATATATAAACCTTTGACACATATTTTCAGGAAGTCACTGCGCACTGGAGAATGGCAAATATCATCCCATTATATAAAAAGGGTGACAGGGCAGATCCAACCAACTATAGGCCAGTAAGCTTAATGTGCATCACAGGAAAATTAATGGAAAAAATTATTAAGGATAAGATTGAGCAACACCTGGCAAGGATAGGCTTCCCGACAGTGTTCTGAAGCCATTAAGAAGGCAAACAGAATGTTAGGTTATATAACACGATGTGTGGAGTATAAGTCCAAGGAGGTTATGCTCAAGCTTTATAATGCATTGGTGAGGCTTCATCTGGAATACTGTGTGCAGTTTTGGCCTCCAGGCTACAAAAAGGACATAACAGCACTAGAAAAGATCCAGAGAAGAGCAACTAGGCTGATTCCAGGGCTACAGGGGTTGAATTATGAGGAAAGATTAAAAGAGCTCAGCCTATACAGTTTAAGCAAAAGAAGATTATGAGGTGACATGATTGAAGTGTTTAAAATTATGAAGGGAATCAGTACAGTTGATCGAGACTGTTGTTTTAAAATGTGTTCATCAAGAACACGGGGACACAGTTGAAAATTTGTTAAGGGTAAATTTCACACAAACATTAGGAAGTTTTTTTTTACAGAAAGAATGATAGACACTTGGAATAAGCTACCAAGTAGTGCCGTAGACAGTAAGACTTTAGAGACTTTCAAAACTCAACTTGATGTTTTTTTGGAAGAAATAAGAGGATAGTACTGGTGAGCTTTGTTGGTCTGAATGGCCTGTTCTCATCTAGATTGTTCTGATGTTCTTATGTTCTAATAAAACAAAAGAAAAATAAATTGTTCAATTTACATGTTGCTGTCACGGTGTGAAAACTGAAACCCGAATATCAATAATATGTACGAAGTACAGTCATTTGCATGCATGTGTGTGTTTGCGCCTTTCACAGTGGAAATGAGGACGTCTCACAGATATCTGCTTCTCTGGTGCAGAGGTAAGAACTGCTGCTTCGTAATTGAGATGTTGCTTGTTCAATTCAGGGTCCACCTTGCATATACGTATAGCACTTTGAGTGGTGGCCTGCTTTAATTGTTACTGTTATATTATAAAAACGTACATTTAAGTCTCCAACAAATCAACAAAACAAGTGTGCTTTTATTGAAGAATTAAACTGAATAAAAACTAAATAAAAAAATTGCACATACATTCTTAACTGCCTGTGTGAAGTTATGATACTTGTAAAAGTTGTGTTCTTTTAATTCAGTTTTATTCTATCAGTCATGTTCACGCTCCCCCCAACCTGACACTGTTAATTTTCAAATAAAGACGTGGCATGACGAAACAAGTGTGCTTTCATGTGCATTTTTTTTTGTTTGGTTTTATTTGGTTATTTTATTTGTTTTTTTCTGCTTGTTTGATATGTCTGTGTGTATTGAAGTGGTAGCTCCTGTTTGAATAAATACTCTGACTGACTGTTCCTGTTTTGATTGGAATAAAGTTGGGTTTTTTTTTTACGCCTTTAGACTCAGTGTCTTCTCTCCAGTGCAAGATAGTGATTTATGCATCATATGTTACCAGAAGTGGGGTCTTGCACTGATGGATCCTCAACAGGTGCATGATGCTCAACTCCTACTGGAAGCAGATGAGGCTGGTGAAGGTGACTCCCTCGGGTGACCCAGAGTGTTTCCTATTCTGTTTTGAAGGCACAGCAATACTGACAAGAGAAACTGGGCAGCTATTTTGGTCCGATTTGTGACCGGGAAGGCCCTACAGATCTTGCAAAAAGGAAGGCTTGATGATTATGACATTTTGAAGCAACAGATCCTCCTCCGGGTGGCTATGAGCACTTTGGCCAAGGGATGTCAGTTTTGGTTGTGGCCCCTCCGGGGACAGGTCCAGGAGTTAGTGGACCTGATGCAAAGATAGTTTCATGAAGACACCTTCAAGCACATTGTGGAAAAGCCTACTATTGACGCAGTCTTCTCAGGGATAAACAAAGACCTTTGTGATGAGATGCTCTGGAACAGTGTCCACTCAGTGCTAGACTTGACCCACAGACTGGAGGGTTCCCAAACCACCTGGAAACAAAGGGGCAGTCCTAACTTGGCACTAACTTCAACCCAATCATCACGGCCCCACCCATTGGCCAGTCAGCACAGTTATGGGTTCGCAACCTCTACCTCCACCCCAACCTCACCTTTCACTCCCTGCCTCGATTTCTCCTGCTCAGACCCAGGCTTCAAGAGTCACTGATGCCACTGTTGGGAGCACACAAACCAATGCCACAGGTAAAAGGTGCTATTGTAGGAATTCCACAACTGAGATTGAACACAGGTGCTTTCGCTGTGATCAACTGGGGTATTGGGCTCAGGATTTCCACCTCCTACCTGAACAGTCCATGGTCTTCGGTCTGGCCCAGGTATGCGGATCACAGGTTTACCCCGGGGTGTTGAAGAAAGACACTTTTAAGGTCTCTATTAAGTTGGCCAGATGTGACATCCTGGCCCTGTTGGCCTCTGGTTGTGACCTCTGCAGTCTGCCATGACTTGCTCTGGCCAATTCCCTACACAACAACAGAACATTCACCGTGTTCATGGAGACATTAAAGAATATGAGACTATTTTAGTCCCTCTGAAATTTATATGGAGGAACTAAAGTTTGGCCAGCCATATCTGAATTTTGATAATTCCAAATTTTGCATATAGAGCCTCTACTCTCACTGACCTGACAAAGGGCAGAAAAAACAGCACCATTGTCTGGACTAATGATTGTGACAGGGCCTTCTCTGCAGCTTTGTTGTCATTCCCAGTTCAGCAAAATCTGGAATTTTCTAAGGAATTCATTCTACAGACAGATGCGAGTGCTTTCGGTTTGAGGACAATGCTCTCTCTGTAATTTGATGGGGAGGAACATCACATCACATATCTGAGCAGGAAATTGCTCCCCAGGGAGTGTAATTACTCAACCATTGACAAAGAATGTTTGGCTCTTAAGTAGGCGGTGGAGACCCTTCACTGCTACTTATGGGACTGGCTGTTTACCCTGCTGACAGACTACACTCCATTGCAGTGGCTCTGTAGACAAAAGAATATAAATACCTGGCTCTCTATGTGGTTTATTAGAACCAAGCTGATGGGGTGTGTGTGTGTGTGTGTGTGTGATATTTTTGAGCTCTACTGAGACCCTCCCCAATGATGCTGCATGCCGAAACGTGGTTGACATGTTTGTCGAGCATTGCTTGTCCGTCACTGAGGCATCCGTGGGTTTGTGACACCACCGAGATAGCTGCAAGTTCGCAGCCTCCCCACATAACACATCTGTCACTCAAAAGTTGTTGCATGGAAAATCTAACCTGGCCACTGACCTGGCCCTTCACTGCTTGTTTGCTGTGTCTGTGTGTATTGAAGTGATACCTCCTATTTGAATAAATACCCTTACTATTCCAGTTTTGATTGGAATAAATTTAATTTTCTTGAAGGCTTTGGACTTGGCATCTTCTCTCAGGTACAAGGTGGTGACTCACTCTTACAGACATAACCTCTTATAATTATCACTGAAATTCACTGATAGTCTCTGTTAAGGGTTATTCATAGGTCCTTCTCTCTTTTTAACCTTGGCTTATAGTTATTAAAATTAATATTGTCCCTTGTTTTAACTACATCATTTCAGTGTCACCTCCATCAGTCCCCACCAGATACTGCTCCATAGTAAAATCACTGCTTTCTACAGAAAGGTAAAGGACCATCCCTTAAACATTACATTTTAATAAGATGCAGGAGGATCACAAGAGCGTTTCTTTCTGACATTGAATTTTATTATTGGACATTCATCATGTGCACTGTCTGGCTCCTTATGGAATCAAATTTGTCTACCTCTAGCTCACTACATGATGCACTTTTCAATCTTGCTAAAGCCAAAAACATCAAGGTTGTCTTTGCCCTGGTAAATAATGCCAAGGCGTGCAGTTTTCTTCTCTGGCACCACTAGGAAGCCTAGAATTCATTGTATCAGTTCATCTTCTTTCTCTTTTATATGCAACTCTGATCAGTGTTGAGATCAAGTGGCATCTCTTTATGTGATCCCAATCCCTCACACTCATTTGTTTCACTACTTTTATCACTTAAAGAAGCCTGTCTCCTATTTCTATTCTTTACTCTTTAAATCTACATACAAACATTTTCCTTTAATCTCACCATGATCCTGTGATTTTGTTCCACTGGCTTCCATTTTCTTCTGACAAAATACTCAAAATGTCAGATTTTGTTCCAAAAACCCTAAATACAAATGTACTCAACTCAGAATATTCATAGACTTTACTCTACACCCCATAAATGTTTTCGGAATTGTATCTCTCCTGATCCACTTTGTAATTTGTGTTCACTTGTTTTATCTGACACCTACCTCCAAATGTTCTGACACTGCTCTAGCGTTTATTTCTTTCAGTTACAGATAAGCCAGTTTCTCTCTACCTTTATGTATGTAAATGTCCTCATTCCTTAAACTCTACCTTTGTTGGATCTTTCAAAGGTTTCTCTCACCTTTCACCAGTGTGAGCTGCTCTGTCTTGGAATTGTAAAAATGTAATTATTTGTTGCTTCTCATTATAGATCTAGTGAGCTTCTTTTTTGACAAGTTGCAACCTACCTCTTTTAAATTAATTCCTTTGAATTTGTTTACCTTTTTGATTAGTGAAGCATCCCTTAGAACCCATTCAGAATGATGAACCTAAGTTTTGGCAATGAAAACTTATTTATAAGTATAACTTATTAATACTTATTAATATTTGAGGTTAATTGACAGCATAGTTATAGCACATTTAGATTCATTTGGCAGTGTGCATGATGCTCTTGTTACCTAATTATTTTTCTCCACTTCATCTATGTGTTTTTTGTTCATTTTGACTGTGCTCTTAATCTATTAAGGTTGGGATATAGGAATGGCTTTGTCGGAGAGGTACTGTGAATCATTTGATGTAAATGATCATAAGATTTTCCTTATTTCAATTGATCTTTTTTTATGTGTGTATTAAATTCATTGAATGAATAAAAATGTGATCACAAAAAAGATTTAAGCTATTATTATTGATTATTATCACTAAAAGTTCCTAACTTTTCTATTCGTATTTGTGCTGTGTGCAATTATTATTATATACTCGCTTATACACCCCACCTGGGGGCGCACTTCACGCTAGCCACTTCGTGTCTGCTGCTAGCATTGTGAAGGGGGGGGGCTGAACGCACGCTAAGGAGATGAGAATGGATTAGCTGCTGGCTTACTGCTGCTGCAACAGAGCTGCGTGTTCTGCTTGTTGCGCTGCACGTCGATCATTTAACAGCCTGTATAGCAGCTGTCCTTTAAGCCAGCTGCTTTTTGTGCTGTGCTGCGTGATCTGCATGTCACACTGTGTGTCGATCATTTAAAAGCCTGTACAGCACCTGCTGCTGCTTGTGCCATGCTGCGTGATCTGCATGTTGCGCTGCGCGTCAATCATTTATAAGCCTGTACAGCAGCTGTCCTTTTGTCTCAGTTCCTTGTGTCATGGGACATTAAAGTGTTTCAGAAAAATTGTTTAGAAGTAGGGTGTGTAGTAGTCTCGCGGGACTTCAAAGTGTCTCTCTGAGATGATCACGTCTTGGCCCAAGATCTTTTTATATAATAGATATATATTATTATTATACTGTATAATATATACAAAGCACAAGATATTTTTCTTATTAAATGTATGTAGTCCAAGCTGCATATATGGTATGTAAGTATTTTAGCAATTTCATGTCTGTAAGTGAAGATAATTTCAGGTAAGATCTTACTCATTATATAGGATGCTAAAATAGTAGGTAAAACAATAATTAGAGTATTCTTTACTAGATTTTAATTGGACTTTGAACATCTAGGTCAATCTCATCCACACAAAATTCAGGGATTTATAGGATAGTTTAATAAGACACTGGATATTCTAGCGATACAAAAATTCCCTTGTTAATAGTGACAGCAATAGGAACAGTAAGCTATTACATTAGTAGCACTTTAGTTTCTAGGTATCAAGAATGAAGGAAATTGAATTAAACTGTATGTTGTAGGTACCAAAACACTATATATTACATATTTGTCTCTTTGCAGCTCTCAAATCTTTGATTTAACAAAAATATTGCTGTACAGACAGAGGCAATGTGAAAACTATATGCAATCATGAATAATAAAAAATAAAAAGATCATGCAGTTTATTACAGAGTAGAAAATATTGACCTTTACATCATGTATTCTAAACTAATCTTTCATTACAGCATAGAATAAATTGAACGCCTCTCTATTGATTTATCTCAGTTAACCTCAATCATTTACCTCCACTACTGCTGAATTACTATGTGAATTTGACATATAACATGTTATGCAAAATTCTTCTAAATATCAGTGGTCCTTTTTTTATGAGTTTTGAAAAGAGAAGTCACATAGCACACAGTGAAAATCCTGCCCTAAAATGTACTACTGATAACTCAAACTATGTGATTCCTTGTTAATGTTTACTTAATCATAGAACAGAAAATTCTAAAATTTATATATATGCAAATAACCATCTACTTCTTAGATTCAGTAATAACCAAGTCAATAAAAACTCGGTAACCTATTACATTATAAATAGATTCTTATTGACAACACTACTGATTTTTAAAGGGCCTGTGGTAGATATTTGTTGAAGAAATTAAATTGAAACTGAGCTATAATTAATAATTACATTTCAAATATATCTTTTCTCAAACAATTTAGAAAACAGCAGTTTCACAACTTCAGTCTTCAACGTTACAACTTATTTCACGAGTTTCATTTAGACTTTCACACTAGTAACAGCAAAGAAGACATTTTAGCTCATGTTCTCAATTATATTCTAATATCTTCTGATACAGGGAATGCTACAATTATTATGCAATTAGGTTTAATTTCAGGATCTGATATTTTGACCAGGTCATTCTATTATAAAGGCTTGAAAATTATATTGTATTATCAGGCACTGTTCTTTTGTGGTTTATTTCAGATTGTGTTCAGTATGCATAGCAATGTAATGACAGTACTATATTACTGAATTTTGATGTGCAATATAGTGTCCCTCATAAATTAGTACTGGAGCAGTTACTGTTTTTCTTGCCACATTAATCTTAGGAGATATAGCTCAAGAATATTGAAATAAATATATTATTAACAATGGAGTTAACTTAGGACTGTGTCAATATGCATCTGCAAAGGAAAAAAAAGGTTAATTCTAGACTGAAAAGAAAATAAAAAGATTAAAGAAAGCTGTATAGCCTTCATCAGCTGTACTGTTCCTTGTGGTGCTCCAATGTTGCTTAGTTCTGTGTCAGAAACATAGTCCATGAATCTCACAGACTGCAGCCTCACTGACTGATAGTCCATTATCCAGAACACCATAGGTTCATTCAGCTGCATATCTCTAAGCTTACCTCTTAACAGAGATGGTGAATGGTGCTGGAGGCATGGAGAAAATGAAAAACATAACCCTCACAGTGCTGAAAGCTTTGTCCAGGTGAGAATAAGCCTTGTGGAGCAGATATATAATTGCATCCTCCAGTCCAGCCTTTGACCAATAGGCAAACTGCAGTGGGTCGAAGTGGTCAACCACAAGAGGATGCAGATAGTTCAGGACCAGGATCTCAAAGGTCTTCATGATGTAATATGTAAGTGCCACTGGTCTGTAGTCATTAGGTGACGTGGTGCCCGCAATTTTTGAAACATGAACAATGCAGGATATTTTCCAAAGAGGCAGCACTTTCTGGAGCATTAGGGAAAGATTGAACAGGTGGCAGAGATACCTCAAAGTTGTCCACAATAGGCCTTAAGTACGTAAAGACAGATTCCATCTAGTCCTGTGGCTTTTCCTATGTGTCATTTCCTCAGTTGTCTACTTACATGGTCTTCAGTTATGGACAGCGCATACTGATGGTCAGACGTGGACTCGTCACCGGCCATTACAGTTGACTCGGGAGGAGTGGTTGATGTAGTAGGAATGGTGTGGGGGGACTAGTCTTTGGAAGAAAGTGTCAGTGAGTGTCAGTCAGTCATTATCCAACACAGGGTCACAGGGTCTGCTGGAGCCAATCCCAGCCAACACAGGGCGCAAGGCAGGAATAAATCCCAGGGCAGGGTGCCAATCGCCAATGCACCGAACCTGCATGTCTTTGGACTGTAGGAGGAAACTAGAGCACCCAGAGGAAACCCACGCAGACACGGGGAGAACATGCATACTCCATGCAGGGAGGACCTGGGAAGCGAACCCAGGTCTCCTGACTTTGAGGCAGCAGCGCTACCACTGTGCCACCATGAGAGGGAAAATATATTACAAAAATGGTTGAGGGCGTTAGCTTTGTCCACATTCCCTTCTATCACCTAAGCCTCAAGATGTATATTTTGGTAACACAGGCTATTGCCTCCTGCTAGTATTATCAAGACAATAAAAAGATGGTGAAAGCACATGCACTGCAAGCACTGCCTTTATAGCTTGTTCCACGTCCACAAGGTCTGTGGTAATAGCTCAGTATGGATATTTTAAACCCTTTGGACATATGGGGGCTGGGACTATCATTATGCAATTAACCTGGTGAATTACCACAAGTGACTGGAGATTGCCTTTGTTAGTAAACTTTCAACTGTTTTTGCTGGAGAGTTTCTTGCTATAGTTGTTAGCTACAAGGGCAACCCTTTGGAAAAATGATTGTAAAGTTGCTGTATATTATCAACAAGTAAAAAGAGTTGTGGAATAACTGAATTGAATTCTTAAGGATTACCTATAGACTGCATTGCTGTAGGTACAGCTATTAAAACCATGTGTTCAAAACTTCTTACTTCATTTTTGGTTAAGAGGACATGCTGTTATAAAGGATGCATATTGCAGATTTCTTTGCAAAATGTAAATTTTATAAACTGGACATTCTACGTGTGATGTAGTATGAGAAAATTCTGTGTGTGCCTTTGTATGTGAGAAGCATGAAAGCTTATGCATATTGATAGATATTACTAGTCAAATCATTCAGTGTGAAAAAGGCAGTGTGCTTTATTAAGTTTGGAGAAACTAGATCCATGTGCATATGTTTTGAAAGATGGACAGACATTGAATATTAAACACTTATCAATATTTCTCAAGAATGTTCTTCCAGTGTAAAACAGGATATGTCCACATTCAACATCAACAACTCTATTTTGTCAAAAGAAACCCCGTTGGTTAAGAATTAAACGTGTGACACGCTGTGGTGTAAACAAACTAAGAGTTATGATTTCAGGAAAAAGGGTCTGATTTTGATGTGAGTCTTCTAATACCTCTTGGAGAAAATAGCAAGTGAAAATCAGGTTTATTCAGGTACTCTCCTCTCAAATATGCAGCACTGCAGTAAGTGCCAGATAGGCTCAAACCGTCTTATCGGGAGGCTCAAGAGAAATTCCAAGGGCTTGGCCTGTCTTTTAATTGATGTGACCTGCGCCCAATGTGCCAACCTTTTTTTTTTAACCTGAACATAACACAGAACACTACCAGGTATAAGTACAGGAGGAGAGTAGGCTAATGAATTGAAAGAATCGGCAAATTGTGAAAATAGCTAGGAGGAGCTAAAAGAGAGTGAGAAAAAAATAGAAAACTGCATGTTTAAATCAGTGGCAGTGTCAAGTGCAGGTAATCAGACATCCCAAGTATCCTGGAAGCTTCGTCAGTCTCCCAAAAATCAGCCTTTTCTCCAGGATTCCCACAAGCAATTCGCAATTACCCAAAAGCCCTCTTCCTCTTAATTATTTTGGCAATACAATGAAGCTTGTGAAGGACAGGCTGAGGTCCTCTGTTACACAGGAGCACCTTGAGGCCTTTAAAGCAGCAGAGAAAGATGATTCTTGTTGTACTAGACACTGACAGTATAATTAACAAGGTTGCAGACAGCAGTGAACTCTCATATGCAACCTACTGATTTTCTAGGCTAGGGTAAAACCATCTTTTATATCGCACTTTTTTTTCTTTCTTTCTTTTTTTTTTAAATATACAGTGTCTATGGCGTGACTCATTGGGTGTGAGATTACCAACCTGATTTTTAATCCCGGGCGGCACGGTGGCGCAGTGGTAGCGCTGCTGCCTCGCAGTTAGGAGACCCGGGTTCGCTTCTCGGGTCCACGCTGCGTTGAGTTTGCATGTTCTCCCCGTGTCTGCGTGGGTTTCCTCCGGGCGCTCCGGTTTCCTCCCACAATCCAAAGACATGCAGGTTAGGTGGATTGGCGATTCTAAATTGGCCCTAGTGTGTGTTTGGTGTGTTTGTGTGTGTCCTGCAGTGGGTTGGCACCCTGCCCGGGATTGTTTCCTGCCTTGTGCCCTGTGTTGGCTGGGATTGGCTCCAGCAGACCCCCGTGACCCTGTGTTTGGATTCAGCGGGTTAGGAAATGGATGGATGGATGGATGGATTTTTAATCCCATTCTGGCCCTGGTGACAGATAAACCATACTAGGTAAAAGAGTAGAATCTTTACTTTGTGTTTTGGTGTAATATTTTGTTCTTAAACACACTTATCTGCTACATTTCTAGTTTAAGATGAATGATCGTTTTCACATGCAAAGTAAATACAGTATCTTGTTGATCAGAGGGAAAGTATATGGTGTTTTGTAAAATTTTACATGTTGATACCTAGAGCTGTGAGGGGCTGATGTAAAGGTGGCACTACAGAAATAAACAGTAAAAGACTTTAGATTGTAAGTGGTAATTTTTTTTTCTCTTGAGTGAGTGCTTAATTGAGAAAAGATATATTGTATGTAATGCCTGGCTTTTGATTGTAATGTTGATTTTATTAAAAGTACAGTAATTTTTCCTATAGTTTCCTACAGTTTATTTACACATTGTGCAGTTATGTATGTCACTCTGAAACTGCACTCTCTTTGCACCCTATTACTAGCCAAACACATTAATGTTTTTTATTTTTTTTATTTAATTGCCGAGTTTCCTGCATACCACACGTAATGGAAATAGTACAAATTCTAGAACTTAATTCAGAGTTTTTATGTGCTTTATTTTCCTTTTACCACTGCCTACTCTCTTCTTATCCTTTAGTGTCTTATGCCATTGCAGATGGGAGGGCACCTTTATTTCTAAAGACATTTTATACTCCATCTATTTAAATATTAATCAAAACTCCAACAAAGTATTTCAGGATACCAGATGTTATTTGCCTCATGGTTGGTGCCCAGTGTTCAGCACTGACGTACTGTATATACATGAAAATGTGATTAAGGAATAAGGAAAGTGTTTTCCTATTAAAAAGGCAGATCACTGAAAACTGCACAGATTTTTTTTCAGCAAACACGCCATGAGAAGAGCATCAGTTTCAAGACTGAGTGATGATTAGTAGAAAATATTTTTCCAAAAGACTAAGAGTCAAAAAAACTGATAGCTTGTCTATTTAACCTGGGACATTAGTACAATCCAAGAATATACTGAATTCTCTTAGAGGATATATTGCATTGATTTGACAACTGTTATCAAAAGATGATTTGTAAGATGTTTTAGCAAATATACTACACAATTCTAACTTTACATATCATGATATCAAGTCATCCATCCATTCATTCTTCAGTTTGCTGAATGAGTACCAGGAAGTAGGAAGCAAATAGCATATCTTTTAAGTAAATTGGTCATGAAAGAATTAGAACATCATTAATGAAATTCATAGCACTGTTTTCATTTTTGTGGTCTTTTTTTGTTCTTTTCCTTCTGTTGTCTGTCTTTATTAGACACGTCTATTCCTTTTCTTCTATACTTTTCAACATACTTAGGCATGGTTTGTAAAAAATATTTAAAAAATATTCCGTATTCAGTAAAAAGCTGGGTACTCCACTAATGTGAATCTAGAATATGTATATACTATTTACACACAACAACTATGAATAGGGGGTTCTGTGACACCCTGGGTTGTAGCAAGGATTACACGAGGCTACACAGTGGTCGTCTTGTAGTTCGGGAGTGACTAGGATCAGACTTGAGAGAAGTCAGATATGGAGACATAGACACAGAAAGGTGGTATTTTCCAAAATACAAAAGTGGGTTTTATTTACAGGTGCACAGAAACAAAAATAATGTCCCAATGAAAAATAGTCAATTATATTTGCAGTGAATTTGCAAGCCCCAAAATATATGACAAAATTGTATATACACAAAACGTTTTCCTATAGAAAGGAAACAATCAGGAAGAAACTACACACAACAAAGTCCATAGAATCCCAAAAATATTTACAATAAAAAAGTGGATATATAAGAAAAACAAAAAGTGCACCGCAAACCCAAAATACCTCCACCAAAATACGTTTGATACATTCTATGAAAGTAAGTTACTGTTTCTTGAGGAATCCCTTTCTCAAACTAAGGCATGCATAAACTTAACCAAACACTCCACACCTTTTTCTTTGTTAACGGCAGGTGGCTATAGGAAGACACCTGACTTGATGATGACATGTCACCACACCCTGCTGTGTGCACCTACCGATGCCAAAGTTAAGATGTTCGTGAAAGCGTACCCCACACTTCAACGATTTAAACAGGTAAATACTATACCCTACTCTTAGGACTTTTTTTCCTTTAAAGTGGTAATGCCTGGTAGGCAGATTATCACACCCAGATAGCAAGTTAGTGTTGATTCAATATTGAAATATAGTCAAATGCACTGATTTATGTTCAGTGTTGAAGACTCAACATTGAACTTAGATTGATTTTTGCTAAGATTTTCAACACTGAAAATCTGATTGTAAAACAAAATTAATTCACCATTGATATATGGTGAGTTTTTCACACACTAAAACTTTGATATTGAACCAACATTGATATTAACATTGATAACACCCGGAGGTGTTCCTGCCCAACAGTCCACAAGCCCTTATTACTTCCGGGTCAGGGTAAAAGTCCTTTCTTCAACCTGGAAGCACGTCGTTTCTCCTGTTCATGTGACCAGGACGTACTTCCAGGTTATAGGGCACATAAGAGTCTGACAGCCTCCCTACAGCGACTTGTGGTGGCCCCCATGGTATCCAGCAGGGCTGTGCATATAAACTACAAAGTCCATGAGGCCCTGCTGGAATTCGGGGAATGACCATGCTGTCGGGAGAGCTCCACCTGGTGGCCTGGGGGTGAGGGCCGGAATATGTAGCCGGCCATCCATCACAATATATAGTGGGCATTGAAAAGGAGATGTTGATGCAACATTGATTTTGAGAGAAATTTCAACATTTGAGTAATGCATGTTCAGGGATGATAAATAAACATGGATATATGGTGCCCTTTCTCAACATTGAAAATAAAATATTGAGGTAACTTGCAGAAATTTTCATAAGGCGTAAAAAAAAAAAAAAGGTGGACAAAATAGCCTGTGAACAATTGTCTGTGGTCTTCAGAAGCAGAGTTGGATAGTGCTTGTGTGTGCAGTGATCACTTTGAGTAAGCAACATAACTTATGGCTTATTTATGTAGTATATCTTTCTTTACTATGTAACAGTATTTTTTTCTTTGCTTTGTTGGCATATACACCCCATAACAGAACAGCAATATGTAGCAACGATAACTAATGCTAGCAAACTACAAAGCATTTTTTAGGGTACACCTTTTAGCTAAAAGCTAAAATTATTTTTTTTTGGTGTTCTCTATAGGCTGCCTTAGTGCAACCTCTTAAACCCTAAGTGGCCTGGTACCAGTCTGACAAAGGTTCAAAAAATGTTTTAAAACACGTTTTGCTGCATCATACAGACAAACTAAGCCACACAAAGACAAAGAAAGCCACGGGTGTCTACTATACACTCGTAGTGATCACATTGTTACAGTGTGTACAGATGACTTTTAATCTGGCATGAAATCATACGTGCACAGAATCAGACTGTGACATTTCCAATGACACCCAGTTATGGCCATGTTTGATCAAAAGCTGCCTCCCTGACATGCAAAACAACCTCTGAAGCCCAATTTAAACATGGAATTTTTGTGTGTTGCTGCATATAACTTCACAAAGCAACAGCAAATATAGATATGTTATTTATCACAATTTACAGCATATTCTGCAGAATGAAACAAGCCCAAGATCGTCCTTGTGGGATGAAGCGTTAGGAAGATACAGTATGTACCATCAAAGAGCAAGTGGGCACTTCAACACTGGCATCAAGCAGCTGGTGTTTCTGTTTGGGTGACCCTGCTCAGTGTTTGAAAGCTCTATACCACTTTATAGCTGTGACTGAGACATTTCCAACTATATATAACATGCCCACATTTGAAAAAAAAATGTGCTAAAGGTGAGTGTGTGTGCGTGTGGGGGTGTGTGTGCGTGTGTATGTGTGTGTGCAGGTTCTTTTAGTATTTGATTTGAATTTTTGTTCTGCTTCAGCCATGTATTTACTTTTTTAGTCCTAGGGTTTTGTTTAGTTTTTGCACATTGATTTGTCTGTGCTATGTCATTTAATAAACACATTCCAGGTGTTTGTGTTCACATGTAGCAGGTATCAATGCAAATCACTTATAGTTTTAATTCAAGGGGTACATTGCTGAAAGATCTAATTTTAGTCACTCTCAAGCTTAAATACAGCAATAAGTCTATAATCAAAATTTGACTTAATTCCCCGTAAAATGAATATTCAAAATTTAGGTGAATGTAACCGTTAATGAACACAAAATAATTTTGACATTTCTTTCACTTTTTGGTTTATTAAATGTTACACAGTCAATAAAAGTACCAAGCTAGACAAGGAGCACTAAGGAGAAACCATATTGTCTTCTTTTTATTAATTTAAACACTCTGTTCTACTACTTACATCTGTATTTAAGAAAGCGTGCTTCTGAAATATCTCTCTTAGAAATCCTCACTTTAAAGAACATTTATTTTGGTACACTGGTGATAAAATGGAATAGCTGCTAGTGCTGCTACCTTACAGTAACTAGCTTTTGATCACAATCTCTATGAAATGTTCTTCTTCCTACACTAAGACGGTGTGGGTTTTAACTTCAAGTAGTCCGGTTTTCCAACTGTAAAAGAATCAGTTTTAACACACGAGAAAGGTTTGGGGCAGCCACCCGTATATTGTCCCTGGCTGCTAATGGGTATGTAGAAAGACAAAGAATTGTTCTGGTTGAGTTCCAAACTGAACTGATGGGAGTGTTGAGATGATGGTGGCTTTAAAGGCCAAAACAAGAAGTTACGTCATCTATGCCCAGAACCGGAAGTGACATCATTCTTGTCACAGGCACTGGAAGTGATGTTGTTTATGGTAAATTGGGTAGGTTTTCCAATATCTGGCCTGGCAGATAATTACTTCCACTTGGTCCATTCAGCTTCCTCCTAATTGCATGTGTGTGACACCACTCATCTGAAAAACATGTGTGATTGATTACTTGCCCTTGTTGGTACATTCATGAGTGTGCCCTGCATGAGTTGGTGCCCTTTCCAGGGCTGGTTCCTACTTTGCACCTGATGGTGATGGTATAGGCACTGACCGTTGTGATTCTGTATTAGATTAAGCAGACTTGGGATATTATGTTATTTTATCTCATCTGAATATACGTGGTAAGTAGCAATATAAAGAAAATGGTTAATGTGTGCAGAAAACACCTTTAATTATTAAAATGAAACACAAGTAACTTCTACTTCTGTTGTCTCCTTAAAGTATGGTCACTTGTACCCAGACTAGTAAAAGAAGAGAAAAATGCTGACAGTGATAAAATGCTGATGCAAGTATGTTCTGTATTTTATTGTATCAGCTTTTGCTTTTTTCTTGTAGCAGAGAGATGTCTTTTGATGTGCTCTCAAAAGCACCACACTCTTTCAGGGGCACTTCTCTGACTGACAGCCACTTAGGAACTGTCTGTCAGATGCACCAAAGCTATTTTAAGGCTGTCTACTGCTGTGAGTTTGTCATGCTGCCCAATACAGAGGAATTGTGACCTGTCCTTATCACAGCATAAACACTAAGCTAGAAAATAAAGTTTCATTACATTCTAGCAGGATGTCTGCTTCTATCTGATCTCTGCATGAACAGAAGAGATTAGAGTTTGGAGCATGCATCTTTAGTCTTTTGTCATTAACTGCACAGAAAAATACAGGTTTCAATTAGGAATGACATTTGGATCATCCACGGGCCCACCTGCTCAGAATGTTACAGCCTTATGCACTTATCAGTAACTGGAATGGAAGCCACAAGGCAGAGGTTTGGTGTGTGGCCAGTTTCATTCTTTTACTGTATAGTTATGTGAAGTTTCAAATAATTGCAAAATACATCATCAATGTTATTATTATTAATTATTATCATCATATTGATATTATTATTATAACATCATTGATGTTATTATTATTTTCTATTATAGAAAACCAAAGAGGGAGTAGGTAGCCAGTTGGCCAAGGTCTCCAGGACTGTGACCTGATTTTTAAGTAATTAATATTATCTATACTTGCTGTATAATTTTATTTTAACTGAGAATTGTTTACAGCACTCTCTGCTCACATTCAGTGAAGAGCATTATACAAAATAAATTGTATTATTATTATTATTATTATTATTATTATATACTTATAGGCATTTAATGAATGCATACTGCACAGTATATGGCCAAATGTTTGTTGAAATTTGTTGGACATCCCAAACCAAAACCATGGCCATTAATATGGAGTTGTTCTACCTCCTTTATGGCTATAACAGCCTCCACTCCTCTGACAGAGTTTTCGACAAGATTTTGGCAATTCATTCAATTTAGCCATAAGAGCATTTATGAGGTCAGGTACTGGTGTTGGATGAGTTCACCTGGCTTACAATTGGAATTCCAATTCATCTCAAAGTTGTTCAATGGGTTGATGTCATGGCTCTATGCAAGCCACTCAAGTCTCTCCACACTAAACTCATCAAACCATGTTTTTATGGACCTAACAGTCATACTAGAAGAGAACTGGGCCTTTCCCAAACAGTTGTCACAAAGGTGGAAGCATATAATTGTCTAAAATGTTTTTGTTTGTTCTAGCATTAACAGTACCCTTCACTGGAACTAAGGGTCCTTGCCCAAACCCTGAAAAACAGCCCCAGACCATTATCTCTCCTCCACCAAAGTTAACAATAGGCGCTATGTAGTATAGAAAGTAGCTATCTTCTGGCATCCACCTAGCCCAAATTTTTTCATCAGCATGCCAGAAGGTAAACCATGATTCATCACTCCAGAAAACACATTTACACTGCTCCACTGCTTTACACCACTCCATCAAATGGTTGGCATTGTAGTGTTCTTAGGTTCATGTGCAGCTGCTTGGACTTGAAAACCATTTCAGGAAACTCTCTACACAAAGTTCTAGTGCTGATGTTGCTTTCAGAAGCAGTTTGGAATGTAGGCAACGTTTATGTGCTATGTGCTTCACTTCTTGGTGCCCCCCACTCTGTGAGTTTTCACTGTTTACCTCTTTGTGACTGAGTTGTTGTTGCTCCTATATACTTCCACTTCACAATAATATATATGAATGACTGGTGTCCATATGGACTGTACAGCTTCTCTCTTTGACTCTATGGGTACTCTACTCTGGTTTCTGTGGCTATGTTATTTTTTCATATATGGCCTGGCATATTATTCAGAACTGTTTTCTTCTCATCACATGGCATTGCTGGGATAAATTTCTGTGCTAATTTCTGTGTTAAATTTCAAGTGGATTTAAGAATGTTATGTTATGCTAAGATTTGCATTGGGTGTGATGAGAATGGATAGGGTTAGGAACGAGTACATTAGAGAGTCAGCTCAGGCTGGACAGTTTGGAGACAAAGTCAGAGAGGCAAGATCGCATTAGTGTGGACATGTGCAGAGGAGAGATGCTGGGTATATTGGGAAAAGGATGCTAAGGATAGAGCTTCAAGGCAGGAGAACACGGGAATACCTAAGAGAAGATTTATTGATATGGTGAGAGAAGGCATGCAGGTGATGGGTGTAACAGAGCAAGATGCAGAGGACAGAAAGATATGGAAAAAGATAATCTGCTGTGGTAACCCCTAACAACAGCCAAAAGAAGAAGAAAAGCTATGTACTTGTTGAACAAAGCAGTTTCATCTACAGCAATACAGTGTCTTCAGGATTAAAAATGTCTCCTTGTTCAAACTATCCTCTTCTCTGAAATGGAATCTAACATTCTCGCATCACAAAATTAGGAAAGCCAGTCTTATTAACTGTACCTCCTTCCTTATGTTCCCATGTCTTTTTGCTCATACTGATTATGACAGTTAACACTAGAATCCCTTAAGCCTGCGAAAATATTTATAATGATGGGCCACCTTAATTTTACTTGCAGTTCCTCATCACTGCACCAATTGACCAATAATCACCCCTTTGTTTTGCAAATGTGAGAATCCCCCACCAAGGCAGCTGAAGTCACATGCAAAATTCTCACAGTTGAAATCTGTTTATTTGGGAGTGAGGTATCTGGAATTGTATAGGAAAATAATATATCATTATTTTAAATACATACATTTCATGTGTGTTTCATGTTTACAACAATCTGTGTATTTCGTGCATTATAGTAATAATGACAAAATGTTGACTTGAAGAGTATAATGTGTGAAGACTGAAGTCCAAATATCAAATAAACACTTTCACAAAGGTATAATGAAACAAGTGTGCTTTTATTCATGAATAAAACTGAAGAAAAAGAAATTGGTCGATTTACATGTTGCTGTCAATGTATGAAAACTGAAACCCAAATATCAATTGATACAAAGAAAAGATATTTGCATGCATGTGTGTGTTTGCATCTTTCACAAATATCTGCTTTGCTCGTGCATGGGTAAGAACTGCTGTTTCTGAAAACTACTGCTTCGTTATCAATACATTGCTGGTTCGATCCTGGGTACTCCCCGCATGTAGCACATTTGAGTAGTGAGCCGCTATTATTACTATTACATAACAAAAACATTCATTTGATTTAAGTCTCTAAAAAATCAATAAAACAAATGTGTTTTTATTAGGGGTGGGAATTTAACACGTTAATTGCGATTAATTAATTTGAAAAAAAATAACACGTTAAAAAAAATAACGCATTTAATCACACTTTGCATTCCAAGCAAAGGGGAACTTTTGTCAATGCACGATTTCCTGGTACACCGATTACATTGATGCACACATCAGAGCTACACAAATGGAAGAATCGTAAGAAAGCGTGTTGCTAGGACTGATTGGAGGCAAATTTCATTTCAAAAGACTACCCGACAGAAGCCTTGATAAAAGCGAACCAATACCAATACCAACAGTTTTGGAGAAGCCTATCAAAAGCCTTGGCCGTTGGTATAGTGCAGAGCTCAAAGACTCGAAGCAGGTGGAACAACTCAGGCAGGGTATAATCAACGGCCTAAATAAGATCAATAACACTGCCCTTCCAGGGAAGCTGAAATTGTGGTGCTTTCAATTTGGGCTACTGCCCCGGCTCATGTGGCCAATTTCTATCTATGAGGTCACATTATCCCAGGCCAACCGGCTGGAGAGACTAGTGAACGCACAAGTGAGGAAATGGCTTGGGCTGCCGAGGTGCCTCACCAGCATTGGCCTGTATGGTAACAGAGCCCTCTCTCTGCCAATTTCAAGCCTGGTGGAGGAGTACAAATGTGCGAAATCAAGGATGGAAATGACTCTCACAGAATCCCGGGACTCAGTTGTCAGAAGTGCTGCTCCAACCCTAGCAACAGGGAGGAAATGGAAGCCATCGGCAGTAGTTGCAGAGGCAAAGGCTGCCCTCAGACACCGGGACGTAGTGGGGCATGTCCAACATGGTAGAGGGGGCTTTGGATTCGAAGCAGTAACACCCACATGGCAAAAGGCTACTCCAATGGAGCGGCGGAAAATGGTGGTGGAGGAGGTCCGCCGCCAGGAGGAAGCAGCCAGGTGTGCTAAGGCAGTCTCCCAAGCCCAACAAGGCCGCTGGATGAAGTGGGATGGTGTGGAGAGGAGGAAAATTATTTGGAGCGAGATGTGGAGCATGGAGGCTAATAGACTAAGTTTTATCATCAGAGCCACATATGACGTCTTGCCCTCCCCAACCAACCTACATCTTTGGCTTGGAAAGGATCCAGCATGTCCCCTGTGTGCTATCCCAGCAACCCTCAAACACATACTGGTGGGTTGCAAGACCAGCTTAACTCAAGGAAGATACACCTGGCGCCACAACCAAGTGCTGAGATGCTTGGCTGCTGAAATTGAGAACAAAAGAATAAACATTAACACCATGCCTCTAGAAGCACAAAGTATCATCCGACAGAAAACAACCTTCATGCGGGAAGGGGAGAAACAGCGGACCAAGCCTTTACTTCAAGATAATGGTCCATTGAACCCAGCCCGGGATTGGGAGTTGCGAGTGGACCTCAATCAGAGGATCACCTTCCCACCCGAAATTGCGACAACTAACCTGCATCCAGATCTTGTGCTCTGGTCCAAGTCCTGTCGGCGTGTCTTCATCGTTGAGATGACAGTCCCATGGGAGGATGCTATCGATAAGGCATTCGAACGGAAGAGGCTGCGATATGCCAGTTTAGCAGCTGAAGCAGAGGGGCAAAGCTGGAACGTCAAAGTGTGGCCGGTGGAGGTGGGATGCAGAGGGTTTGTAGCCAGTTCCACCATGAGGCTATTGAAGGAAGTAGGGATCAGAGGGCAGGCTCAACGGAAGGCAATTAAAGAGCTTGCCACTGTAGCGGAACGGAGCAGTCACTGGCTGTGGCTGAAATGTAGGGACTTAACATGGGCTGCCAATTGATCGAGTGGTGTCACCATGCTACATACACCCGGGCCTGATCAACCAGGGGTGGGCCAACCCCGGCGGAGGGTGTCTTGTGATAAGCGGCCGAAACACCCAATGAAGTCGGGGCACACAACTGAAGATGTGTCGCATTGGTTTCACTACGCAATTCTGTGGCAAGTTTCACTCCATTCAAGATGACTTCTCCTTTCAACTGTTGTGCTGAAGAATTAGGGATTTTAACAACTAGTCCTAGTAAGAATCCTGTGCAAACTGTGCAAAAAGGAGTTTGCATACCACCGAAGCACTTCAACCTTACGGTACTATCTAAATGCAAAATATGTTGCAGTGAGCACAGAAACTGTGGGAGCTGTTAGCACTAGCAGTACAAGTTCGAGTACCAACAAAAGGTGTCGGCAGCCCAAACTTGATGAAATGACTGGCTTCAGGACCAAAATTAGTAAGTCAACATCGGTCAAACTTACAAATTCTCTCACAAAATGGATTGCTTTGGACTGTAGACCACTATCAGTGGTAGAAGACAGGGGGTTAGAAAATGTGCTACAGTTAGCGTCAGGTGATCCAACTTTCCAACTGCCGTACCGAAAGACTATTTCAAGTAAAATTCAACAGCTTTATGACACTGAAAAGCAAGCAAAATTAGATGCATTACAGAAAGTGGACTTTGTGGCTCTTACTGGGGATCATTGGACTTCCGTTAGTAATTCTAATTACATCGGAATCACTGCACACATTGTTGATGTCACAGACGGGACATGGAATCTACAGTCTTTTGCCCTGACTGCGCAGAAGACAAACACAGAAACTATGCCAACAACTGCGCTGAGCAGTTTCTCTTTGTGGCAGGGGAATGGGGAATTCAACAAAAGGTCACCACAATTGGAACAGACAGTGCACGAACCATGGTGGCTGCAGCAAGACACCTCCCATTCCAACACATGCCTTGTGTTGCTCTCATCTTGCAAAGAACCATCACTGTTAGCCTTGCTGATAGTGGGTTTAGTGATGCATTAGCAAAATGTCGCAAGATAGTGGGTCACTTTAAACACAGCCCTGCTAATACAGAGGAACTACACCAGGAGCAAACAAGACTGGGGCGACAGAAAGAGCCACTCATACAGGATGTTTCCACATGGTGGAATTCAATGCTGGATGTGGTTTCTCATCTACTAAAGAATCAAGAGGCTGTTTTTGCTGCTTTAGACAAACAAAAGCACAAGCTAGTCATTTTAACTCCATCAGAGCTGGTAAAACTCCAAAAGCTGGTGACTGTCCTTGAGCCATGCAGGTAAATAAAACTTTTTTAACTTATTGTTACTGTTTCTTCAAAAAGCTCTATAGTTGACAGTTATTGTGTAGATTAATAATTACTTTCTTGAACTGTCTACTACAGGTTTTTGACTGAGCTTCTTGGAGGTGAGACATATGTCTCATGTTCAGTGGTTTTACCTGCTTTCTGCCACCTGCATCACACCATGGAGGTCTCCGATGATGACTCACACTACATGGTGAAATTTAAGACTGCCTTCACTTAGGACCTATCCCAATGTGTAGCTACACTCAACCATCAGTGGCTCAAGATAGCTACTGTGCTCAACCCACACTTTAAGGATTTAAAGTATCTTGCAAGGGGAGAGCGAGAAGAGGTTTGGACCAGCCTTGAGGCCCTGCTGCAGGAACAGTGTAAAGATGCCACCACAAAGGAGCCAGCAAAGACAAAGAAACTTCTTCTCTCTTTATTGTCTTCAGACTCTGCTTCAGGTGAGGAAGCCCTGTGTAACAGGGCCCTGAGTTTGTACAGAGCAGAATCCACCATCAGCAAGACAGACTGCCTGCTGCAGTGGTGGTCCAGTCGAGTAGGGACCTACCCACAGCTGTCTGTCCTGGCCCGCAAGTATCTGATTAATCCTGCCACTTCTGTCCCATGTGAGAGACTGTTCTCACTTGCAGGTCACATAGTAACAAAAAAGAGAGCTGCCTTGAGCTCTGAAAATGTGAATAGGCTAGTTTGTCTAAGTAACTGGCTGAAAGAGACGGACAATAAATAAGCATGGAGGTATTGTGAGTCCAATGGGTTTGTTATTTTTTGCACTAAAATGTTCAATGATCACACTGTTTTAGCCTAATGTACAAAATAATTTTGGCTAAGGTTACTCAGAGTTTAAAGGTGAAGCTGGTCAAATTACCTTTTATGTTTCTGCCTTATTTTTTTAAGAAGAAAAACTGCACTTTATGTTGAAATTTTTATTATTATTATTTAAAGACAATATAATTCTGAAAATGTACTTAAAGTACTTAAAATAGCACTTTATTTTTAAGTCTGCCCAATTTTAGCCAGGGATATTATTTTTGTTTCTGTTTTGAATTGAAATGCAGTTTAAATGCATTTTTTCAGAAATTAAAAGAGCTTGAGTTTACAATATTCATGTCTATGTCTATTATTTGATTCTGTCACCCACTAAAACTTTTCTTGTGCGATTAAATGCGATTACTCAAGATTAATTAATTACAAAGTCTCTAATTAATTAGATTAATTTTTTTAATCGAGTCCCACCCCTAGTTTTTATTCAAGAATAAGACTAATTAAAATTGCAATTAAAAAAAATCACACATAAAAGCACACTTGTTTCTATTACCATGTCTTTATTTGAAAACTTTGAAAACTAACAGTGTCAGATTGGAGGGAGCATGAACATGACTGATTGAATAAAACTGAATTAAAAAAAAATGCTAACTTTTTCAAGTATCATAAATTTACACAGACTGCTACAGACTCAAATCAAATATATGAAGACCCCAGGATCGAACCTGAAAAATCTTGATTACGAAGCAGCTGTTCTCACCCCTGCACCAGCAAAGCAGTCATGTCTACTTTGTATCGATTGATATTTGGCCTTCAGTTTTTACACATTGACAGCAACATGTAAATTGAACAATTTATTTTTCTTCGACTATTTTCTTGAATAAAAGCCCACTTGTTTTATTATACGTGTACCTTTTGTGAAAGTGTTTATTTGATTTTTGGACTTCAGTCTTCACACATTATACACTTCACATCAACATTTTGTCGTTACTACTATAAGATGACAAAAGTTTCTGATCAGTTATATATTCAACATTTTTTCCTCACATCTGTTATGTCATCTTCCATTTACACAGATCATTGAAGATACGGAACACACATGAAATGTGTGTATTCCAAATAACAATGTTATTTACCCTATACAATTCCAGACTCCCTGATACACAGACCTCAGCTGTGAGAATTTTTAGTCTGACTTCAGCTGCTTCGGATAGGGATGGGATAGCAGGCTGCTTGCTGCTAGTGCTGATTGACACATTGGGAAAACAAAGGCGCTGATAAAGAGGTGCAAGGGAATTTACGGTGGATAGGCATTACAAATATTTTCGCAGACTTCAGGGATTCTACTGTTGTTGTAGTGCTCTTCATCTCTACAGGTCGATTTCCTTCAGTTGTAAAAACATAACATCTCATACTCTCAAGCAGCTCTGTAAACCTTGAGCCTGTGTGGTCTCTCTCTCTCAATGCCATGCCATTTGATGACTCTTTTATGTCCCTGTAAATGGCTCACCATGTAGTACACCATTTCTCCACATTGATTTTTTGTTTCAGCAACCACTCAGCTCCCCTAAAGAACTCTCTTCATCTCTTTATATTGCCAGGCAGTTGGTGCTAAAAATTCTACACAGCCATAATCAAAACCAAGTACACACTTTAAAAAACGTGGGAGAATATTTTTTAGTCAAAACAAACACACCTCCCATTGTTTTCTTGCATTCTAACTTGCAGCTGCATCAAAAACTCATTTTCCAAAAAACTCCTGCACTCTAATTTACAGCAATAGATAATTTCTGAATTGAATAAGTATATTTGGATGCCTCATGTTTTTTTTTGGTTTTATGCAAATAATTAATCATTTGATGAACTTTTTTCTTTCCAAAGAGAAAAATGAGTAGATAAAAAGACTAATTGTATGACATTAACAAATTATCGATAATTAAAATAGTAGCAGTATATTCCATCTAGTTCTAGAAGACAAAAGAGAAAATTCTAGAAAATTTCATGACAAACGAAATATATAATTCCTTTACATGTCCAAGGTCTGATCTTTTGTCTTCTCCAAAGAGGCATTCTCACTTTTTACTCAATTACTTTCCTTGGTTCCTTTCAGTTATGACAAGAAAAGGTTCCCATTGAGCTACTCATTCTATCACAAGCACTGCAGCAGATCTCATTTTACCTGGTCATATTTGCAATCTCATTGTTTTTCCTCATGACCTTAGAAATACATAACAACAGAAATGTTTGCCAGATGTGCAGTTTAATGTATCAGATATGAAGCTGAAAGAGGTTTAAGAGGTTGTACGTAAAGCTTGATCAAGTTCCGCTCCAGGACTGAGTGGCACTACTTACAAAGTCTATAATAACTGTCCTAAACTCCTGCTATGCTTGTGGAAGATCTATATGACCTATATGTCACTTGCAGAAGAGGCAAGATTCCTGATCAGTGGATTATTGTGAAAGGGATTTTGGACTTCTACTCATCATTCTGAATCATTCCTCTCCTTGTTGAGTGTTAAAGCTAAGACATCCTTCAGTATAGTTTCAAACCGCCTTTACACCTTCCTCTCCAAGAACACCTTTATTAATACATTAGTTTAGAAAGGAATCATCTGAGGAATGCCAGGGTGTGTTGAGCACAAAAGAGTGGAAACACAGCTCATTAGAGAGGCCAAAGAGACCAAGGGCAACTTGGTTGTATTATGGATTTGCCTCACAAATACATATGGTGTCATACTGCACCACTTGCTAAAGCTCAGTTTAGAGACAGCAACTTCAAGATGAAAGTCTCCTGAGTGCTAACATCAAGCTGGAAAAAGATTGTGGTATGGATAATCACAGGGTGTATGATCTCTGATCCTGGCATGAATATGCTTATAAAATCATCATATCTTACAGTTCTTGTAAATTTTACATTGTAAAGCAACAATCACATCAAACATAAATGATACAGCTCACACAATTCATTGATTGTGCTAGTATTAGTGCAACATCCTTCCAGGAGAACAATGTTCTTGTTACCCACCACAATTCTACATTAAGTATAAACCTGCTAGGCAAACTCTAAATCCAAAGGTTGGGAGCATATACTTATACAGCGCATTGCTACACCCACCACACAAGGAACCACCTCAGGATTCCAAATTAGGACTCGAGTGCAGCTGTGCAATGGGCGAGGGAAAAAATACAAAGGAAATTAACCTAGAAGCTGTTTTGTCACTAAAAATTTCCCTCAAGAAATTCACCATTGAACGACTTCCTCTATCCTAGTGAACATATTTATATAGGACTTCCTTTAAATATGTCTTTAGGTGTAGTGTCCTTGTCAGTCTAAGTTATGATAATCAGTTACCCCACGATTTACTTTAATTTACAGAATTAAAAAAAAAAACAGATTTGGACATTTAACATGAGATATTCAAATAAAATACATGCATTACTTTATACATACTTTATATTATTACTTGGCTGATGTCTTTATCCAAAGCAACTATATGAGAGATGCTGAGAGATACTGTTTGTTACATTTCTTTTGTTTTCTAATTGGAGCACAAGCAGATGAAGAGACATGCTCATAGTCACACAGTGTCATTTGAACCCGCAACCTCAGTGTTTGAAATCCAAAGACTTAACCAGTACACTGTAGCTGTGTTAAAAAGAAGAAAAACACAAATAATGAAACTGTAAAATCCATTGAAATGTACCACCACTCAGAAGTAAAATTTGTTTTTTCCTGTCAAGTCATCAAGTTTCTAATTTGTCATAGTTTGTGTTAAACTGTGGATATATTTTATGTTTATTGTGGATGCCCTGTTGAGCAGACTTTGCTAATACAGAAAAACTTACAATGCTGAATAATATAATCTTTTAAGTGTTAATGAATGAAGTCATAATAACTACATTCAATGTGTGCAAATTAGTTTGAATGCCAGAGAGGACAATTCATGGTATAAGAGAAAGGAAATAATTTAATATCACACATTTATAGAAGTAAAAAAGATATCTCTGAAAATTGACAAAAAGCAGAATTAATAACATTGCAATACTCTGAATACCCTCAACCATTGGTATCCTGCAAAGAAACTAACCTCAGCATGCAATTTAAGTTGCATCACCACCATCATTTGATTAAAAAGAATACAATAATTGACCTGCGATGGGTTGGCGTCCTGCCCGAGATTGGTTCCTGCCTTGAGCCCTGAGTTGGCTGGGATTGGCTCCAGCAGGCCTCCATGACCCTGTAGTTAGGATACAGCGGGTTGGATACTGACTGATAATAACCGACTTATTTGAAATTAGACAAATGTCATTGTGTGTGTATTTTCACAACAAATTTTTAATATTACTGGTTTGAGAATTGTAGTGCTGGTATATCCAGTTGCTTCTCAAAAGCTGCTTTTAAAATTAAATGGGAATTTACATTTAATTCATTATAGATTACAGATAATTATGCTTGTGAAACTTAGAACATTATTATCTTACAGGACAAGTTTAAACAAGGTATTATTTCTCCTGATTATATTTCTTCTTCTACTAATCGGGGTAAAATTGGTCAGTACTATTGTCAGTACCCATTAAAGTTACCATCAGCAGCAACTAGAAGGAGGACAAATCATCTAAGAAAATAGGTTGGCACCAGAGGCTTATCCTAAACTAAATAAACAAATAAATTGTTTCAATGCAAGTGAAATTATTTTTATAGAACACGTTTCCTGTTTAAACGTTCTAACCCTTTACATGATTACTAACATTCTGGTACCTGCTGCATTACAATTTAATATAGTTAAATTAAACCAGAAAGTAAAATAAAAAACAAGCAGGTGAAAAAACAATACGTATATGTGTAATAATCAAGCTAAACTCCAAAAATAATAGGAGGAGGAGAAGGAGGTTGGGAGCATGCTCTGATTACATTGATTGAGATCCGAGTGCAGCTATACAACGGGTAACACCTCAGCACCACACTCACAACAGTGTGAGTTTTTTTACAGTGGCAGGAGTGCAAATCCTGCCACCTACCCCCAAGTTTTCCCTGCAAGTTGAAGGACCTGCTTGCACGGCTGGATGCAGATTAATGTCATATCCAGGACGGAGCAGAGTCACTTCTGGCATTTATGCAATTTGAACTGGCAACCTTCCGATTGCCAGCACAGATCCCTAGCCTCAGAGCCACCAATTTGAAACTGTACTTACTGCATTTTGTATGGTAAATGAGGGCTCAGTGAGGCCTAATCTACAAGGAAATGTGGGTAGAGCAACCCTAGAGTCAAGATTTAAAAGGATTAAGTACACTAACAATGATAAAATTGCCAGAGACAAGCCCACTTCAACATGGGGCACTATGCCCAAGAACATTAACAGAAATCCAGTACTGATTCCTATGCAACAAACACCAATTCTGAGCCTGAGCCAGTCAGGTTGAATCCTTCAGGCCAACTGTGCAGACTCCATCTGTTTACCTCTATACTTTTCTTCACTCGCCATGAACCAGCACTAATCTGCATGACTCCAAGCTCACCTGTCTTATAGCTGGAAAGGGCTTTTTATTCCCAGCCAGGAATGATTTCAAAGGATGGCCTGGAAACTTCTTCTGGTGTCAGTAGGATCTAAAGGAATTCCTGGGCTATTCTCATAGAATTCCCTAGTTGCCACAGTAGTCTGTACAACCGTAGTCCCCATTTCCCTCATGAAGGTAACCTATCTATTGCATGTGGTACTGGGGACCATGTGTAAGGCTCTCTTATTATATTGAAGTATAGTATATCAATATTAATGACTGATAACATTGCCCACACACTTACCACCCATGGCCTGACACCTGACTTGCACTACTACAGTTTTCTTACAGTTCTTGACAATGTTTTAGATGGTAAAAGTGTATCTGCTCCTTTGCGGAATTGCTTGAGAACTTTCAGCTATGCAGAAACTTTTGAAGTGTCATTTCAGCCTTTAGTGGAAAAATATAAATAAGACTCTTGTATTTAAATGAGGCTGTCTGGTAGGTACAATGTATTATCTTGGATGTAAGTTGTTCATATAATATGTTGTTTGTTCAAGATAAATATTTAATAAAAAAAGAGAGCTGCAGAGTTAATTCAAGTCAAATGAATTGTCATGTGTACATAATAAAATAAAATTCTTACTTGCATGTATCCTCAGAACAGCTGACAAAAACATAATACAAAAAATAAATAGGCTTTATAGGAAATGGAGAAAAACTATGAAATTCTGAGTGCTTATATCACTAAATGTAACTAATAACTAAATGTAACTTATAGCTAATGTGGTAGTTCAGTCTGATGGGTGATTATTAATGGCAATGTAGGAAATCAGAGTGCTATTCTCAACTACTGACTGTTGATTACACCCAGCTCCATCTATGGAGACAGTAACAAATTGTTACTGGTTTTTACAGGAAAAAGCAATAATTTAAGATCTATAATTGAGGTTGAAAGAACTTGGTTGAACCTCCACCAATTCATCACACTAATTTTACCTTCATTAGTAAAATAAATGTACTTGGACTTTGTAGAATAGTTACTAAACTCAAACTATTCACTCACATCTTTTATCCAATTCTTAGACTCTTTTGAAAAGAATTATCTGACTGTTTAATCAACAGTATATTAATTATATAGTTAATTACTCAACAGATTCTGGCATTATTCCAGATTCTTAACAACTGCACTGTTTGGACTTTTTCATAAGACAAATGACCTTGTTCTCTTCAGGGCAATTTCAGACCTATCTCTGTTCTACCTTTTTTAAGCCAATTGTTCATACAATGGCTAAATAATTACTTGAGTAATTGTTTTATTCTTGAAATGTGCGGGTATGACATAGACCAAATCATAGCAAAGAAACTGCTTTGGTATCAAATTAATAGATGACATTTGACTGACTTCTAATATGATTAACATATCAGACTTTTTTTCTCATAGATCTGAGAGCTGCCTTTGATATTATGACCTTTCTTGTAGGGCTTAACACTAGAATCCCTGTAGCCATCGAAAAGACTCGTAATCCTTAAATTCATTTGCACCTCTCCATTAGCGTCTTTTGTTTTGTAAATGTGCCAATCAGCACAAGCAGCAAGCAGTCTGCTATCCCATTCCCCCACCGCTCAATTTTAGCAAAAATATTTCCCAGCTCAAGGGTCTTTTTATCTGCGTGTGAGGTGCCTGAAACTGTATAGGGTAAATAATCTTTTATGCATTTCGTGTGTGTAACAACAAGATCAGCTCACTATTCAAAATGGTAATTCTGTGAAACACTCGGAATCAATCCCACAACTTCTTGATCATGAGTCAGCAGTTCATACCACTGCACCACCAAAGCAGTCGTGGCAGTGTTGTACCCTAACCCGTTTTTTTTTCTTCGGTTATGTTCTTGAATAAAAGCATGTACCTTTTGTGAAAGTGTTTATTTGATATTTGGATTCAGTCTTGACACATTATACACTTTATGTCAAACTTTTGTCATTAGTACTATAACATGAAAAATGTTTGTTTTAGTTATGCGTTCAGCATTTCTTGCCTCGCATTTCCTGTCATCCTATATTTACATATATCGTTGTAGACATGAAACACACATGAAATGCATGTGTTCCAAATAATGATATACTAGCAAAATACCCGCGCTTCGCAGCGGAGAAGTAGTGTGTTAAAGAGGTTATGAAAAAGAAAAGGAAACATTTTAAAAATAATGTAACATGATTGTCAATGTAATTGTGTTGTCATTGTTATGAGTGTTGCTATACACACACACACATAAACATACATATACATATATACATATATACATATACACATATCTACATATATATATACATATACACATCCACATATATATATATATATATATCAACATATATATATACACACACATACATACACACATATGTACATATACACATACATAGATACATATACATATATACATATACACATACATAGATACAGATACACACACATACATATATATACACAGATACATACATAGATACACACACACACATATATTAGTGCCAGAGAGTTGGCCGAGTCTTGGCTATCAGATGAAAACGCCATCAACAGACACTTGGACATAAATCCAGCATATGCCAACTTAAGAAGGACATGTACACAATAATTAAACTATACAACCCCCCCCCCCCCCCCCCCTTGATCATACTGACTTAGTCACCTCCAACCACTGAATGTGTTGCAATATATTGCCTTTGATTCTTGTAAGTCTAAGCATTATCCTCTGATGAAGACCCCTGATAGGGGTTGAAAGCTCAGGAATAAAACTATTTTATGATACGTGATTCGTCTTTTTCTCCCTTCGTGGATCTCCAACTGCAAATATATATATATATATATATATATATATATATATATATATATATATATATATATGTATACACACACAGACACATATATATACATATATATTTACATATCTACATATATACACATATCTACATATATATACATATCTACATATATATCTAGACATACATACAAAAATACATTGACATATATATATATATACATATCTACATATATATATATATATGTAATTGTGTTGTCACTGTTATGAGTGTTGCTGTCATATATATATATATATATATCTATACTAATAAAAGGCAAAGCCCTCACTGACTCACTGACTGACTGACTGACTCATCACTAATTCTCCAACTTCCCGTGTAGGTAGAAGTCTGAAATTTGGCAGGCTCATTCCTTACAGCTTACTTACAAAAGTTAGGCAGGTTTTATTTTGAAATTCTACGCGTAATGGTCATAACTGGAACCTGTTTGACTGACTCACTCATCACTAAGTCTCCAACTTCCCGTGTAGGTAGAAGTCTGAAATTTGGCAGGCTCATTCCTTACAGCTTACTTACAAAAGTTAGGCAGGTTTTATTTCGAAATTCTACGCGTATATGGTCATAACTGGAACCTGTTTGACTGACTCACTCATCACTAATTCTCCAACTTCCCGTGTAGGTAGAAGGCTGAAATTTGGCAGGCTCATTCCTTACAGCTTACTTACAAAAAGTTAGGCAGGTTTCATTTCGAAATTCTACGTGTAATGGTCATAACTGGAACCTGTTTTTTGTCCATATACTCTAATGGAGGAGGCGGGAACAAAGGTAAATGACGTTAATTGTTGACTGT
>NC_041401.2:118895221-118922721 GCF_900747795.2 Erpetoichthys calabaricus
TATAAACATCGTATTCTGAAAATGGTTAAAAAATGTTCTCAGAACACATTAATTCCAATCATCTGGAGAATTATTAGAAGATGGTCATTAGATGGGTGTGATAAGTGGCGTTCTCATGTCAGGGATATTAGCTAACTGGGTACATAGATTATTCTGTCAATCATAAGGGAAACTTTGTTGATCCACACACAGGATGTCATACTCAACATATTGACCAAGCATGGCAAACAATTAAAAAAGAAAAGATAGATAGTGTCGTACATGGCTGGGGGTCAGACCCGGCCGGGATGCCTGGAGGGACCAAGAGGTGGCATATTTGTCCTCCGGGCCACGAGGGGGAAACCGCCCTGAAGCAGAAGAGGACCACGGAAGGGGAGCAGGGAGGCTCAAGTCCGTGGAGGCCTGTATCCACTGCCAGGGGGTGCCCCGAGCCTCATGGAGCCCGGGACTTATTTACTTCTGCCACACCCATGGAGGACGATCCCTCCAGGATCACCCGGAGTGCTTCCGGGTACTCTCCTGACGCTTCCACCACACCAGGACGTGACGTCAGGTAGAGGACCTGGAGCTCATCCAGGTGAGGATAAATGGAGCCGCCTCCCTCCTATCAGAGAGCTGGAGTCGGGAGCAGGAGCAGGACGAAGCTCCTGGAGAGAGAGGACAGGTGGCCCAGGGACGAGGAGAGAGAAGGCCCAAGAGAAAGGTGACTGGGGCTAGAGGCACAGTGTGTTGTGTGGGACTGTGTTGTTGTGTTAGAGAACTGAGAAAATAAACAAGTTTTGTATAAAGATGTGGTCTTCGACTGGTGGTGTCTGGGCAAATATCACGATAGATAGATAGATAGATAGATAGATAGATAGATAGATAGATAGATAGATAGATAGATAGATAGATAGATAGATAGATAGATAGATAGATAATTTATTAATCCCAAGGGGAAATTCACATACTCCAGCAGCAGCATACTGATAAAGAAAATATTAAATTAAAGAGTGATAACAATGCAGGTATACAGACAGTCAATAACTTTGAATAATGTTAATGTTTACCCCCCGGGTGGAATTGAAGAGTTGCATAGTGTGGGGGAGGAACGATCTTCTCAGTATGCCAGTGGAGCAGGAAAGTGACAGCAGTTTGTCGCTGAAGCTGCTCCTTTGTCTAGAGATGATACTGTTTAGTGGATGCAGTGGATTCTCCATTATTGACAGGAGCCTGCTCAGTGCCTGTCACTCTGCCATAGATGTCAAACTGTCCAGCTCCGTGCCTACAATAGAGCCTGCCTTCCTCACCAGTTTGTCCAGGTGTGAGGCATCCCTCTTCTTTATGCTGCCTCCCCAGCACACCACCGCGTAGAAGAGGGCGCTCGCCACAATCATCTGATAGAACATCTACAGCATCTTATTGCAGATGTTGAAGAATGCCAGCCTTCTAAGGAAGTAAAAGGATTCTTTTGCAGCTTTTATATGACATTCAGTCAGTTTATACTGTATAAATAAAAAATTCTTATTAAAGTCAACCTGCTAATAATTATTGTGTTATCCATGGATTCATTTTTGGGTCGAGGGCAAACATTCCCATGCTGTATTATAAAATATGGAGTATGACCCAACCTTGGTTGAACATATGGAAATATTTATTGATATATCTTCATTATGTATAATATAAAATATTGAAACATGTAATCCAGTATGTATTTTTCCATTAAAACCTGAAAACGTTTAATTTAATTTCTGTAATTGTTAATATTAAATTAATTATATGGATATAATAGTGTCTCAGTGTGGTAATACAAGTAACTCTTTTATTATTAATAAAATTTGACTTTATTGCAGTTCTGTATTTAGGTGAAAATATAAATATTTTTTAAAAACCATATTTGTGTTTATTTGTTATGCATTTTTATACAGTATATTGTTTCTCATTAAATATCTGATTGTTAGTTTAAAATAAAATATATGAGGACAAGAGAGTGAAAATATACATTCAAGATTTAACCGAGATGAAAGATACTTCTTTATAGGTTATTCTTGCCTAGGTATTGAATAAAATACCTCATTCTGTGTAAGTACAGAGTAAATAAATAGTAAGTGCATTCTGTTCCCAAACGAGTTACACTTTACATTAAGTAGGCAATTCCTATGTAAGTACAGAGTAAATGCATAACAATTACATTCTGTTCCCAGTTACATTTTACAAGTAGGCAGTTCCTAAGTAAGTAAATTATAAACACAACATTCTTAAATTTACTTCTCAGTCTGCAAGTCCCTTCTAAGTATTACATAACCACAAAGTACTTGAATTCTCTTCCAATCCAGCAGTTCCTCTTTATGCTGTGTGTTTTAGATTTTACTGATTCTGCTTGTACAATCGCTTCCAAGAGATGACTTTATTGCTGAAAAATGCAAAATCTAGTGGGGCACCTCCTGGACATGCATTTGACACATTCTTATAGAGGTGTTACAGTATTTATTGTTGAATTTTTTTGGACTATTATTATACCCATCCCTAACATAATACTGCCTAACTTGCATCATCCAATTCCAGGTTCTCAGGGTCACAGAGCCATTCCAAGCATCATCGGGCACAAGGCAGGAAACAGCCCAGGATGGGGAGCCACCCCATTGCCAGGCCCACTGACAAACACACCAGCACTCATGCTCTCACACATATGGCCACATAACCCAACCTACATATCCTTGGGATGTGGCAGAAAAACCCATAAAGAAGACAAAGGGTAGAATGTACAAATTTCACACACGTATCTCCAGACAGAATTCAATCTCAGGACAATGGATCCGTGAGGCAACAACATTAACCATTTTGCAAAGGTGTTTTCACCATTTAAAAAAGATTCTTCAAATATCATCGAAAACCTATGCAGTTGTCACTGCAATTCTGGATTAAAATTGCCCAGACCATTTAACATCTGTTACATAGTTGTAGTTACATACTCTGATGTTTTTATTACATTTTATTACATTACAAGTACAGATACAATGTAAATATGTAAGTATATTTGTTTTTGGATCAGTGATAAATTGTTATGTTCTAATTATATTAACTGTGGAATAACAATGACAACAGAGTAATTAACTATAGCATTACTTTGTATTACACAGTAAGTATGGAGTAATAACTCATAGTTACACTGTACTTATACAGGTAATTACATAGTAATTACATTGTAATTATAGACACAATATAAAGTGTTACCATGTTGTACACTTTATATCGATACTTATGTTTGTTATCACAGTGAAAAAGTACTTATTTTACAGAAGCTTCATAATAGAAATATAGAATAAACAGAAAAAATATATTTTTTATTGTATATGTGTGTACAGTGTTGCTACTAAAATATTACTATAATCTTCCTTTTTATACTAAATCAAATCTGAAAATAACAAAGTTTATAAAATTTAAAGACTCATGAAACTGAATTATAACAGTATTTCTGATATCAGTGATTTAAGATTAAGACTGTTAGTAAAAGAACAATAAATATATTATGTTAATATAGCTTAACATTAAATGTTTGGATTTTGATGTTTTCATAAAAAGCTGCTGTAATGAGCAGTCACGATTGTTTAATATAATCACATTTTTGCCTAATGATTTTAGTACTGGGTTGGCACCCTGCCCAGGATTGTTTCCTGCCTTGTGCCCTGTGTTGGCTGGGATTGGCTCCAGCAGACCCCCATGACCCTGTGTTCGGATTCAGCGGGTTAGAAAATGGATGGATGGATGGATTTTAGTACTGTTGAGTATTCTGTTGTAAAATTTACATTGTTATTGATTATGTAATGTAATTTTCCCTAATCTCTGTTACTTTTTTTTCAAATGTGTTAGAATGCCTTTTCAGTCACTCATGTTTAGATGCGTGTGTAATGGCGGGTCATGGAGACACAACAAAAACAATATACAAGTTAAATTTAATTGTGATAAAGAAAGTGTCCAGATTAAGTGTATATCAACCACTGCATTACTTTTGTGCTTCACAAACAAAGAGAAGAATGTGTTCTTGTCCTATTGAAATATTGCTGAAAACCACTTCCTTAATAAACCAAGATTGCAATAGAAAAAGTAGAGATAAGGAAGAGTGTATCCATTAAATGAAGAAGAGTATATATTCATGCTCAAAATGACAAAGACTGTGTTGAAGCCAAGTTTTTTGACAAAATAAAAAGTAAGGATGTTATTCTACACAGTCTTAATTTATTTTACAGTGCACATAATGTGTTTACTTCTAATTCTTTTTCAGGGTATGTAAAACTATTCATTCCAAAGGAAAATGTTTTTTCTAGAATACCAAGGTTTACATCTAAGCCAAGAAAAACTACAGTGTTTGTGTTGGAATATATGTAAAATGTATTTAATTTATAGTACTAGAAAAATCTGAAAGCATGTTCCTTTTTTTCCATAGGAATCAAGGATGGAACTATAGGCTGCCTAGCAAAAGATGAATCAAATCAAAATTGCAAGATTAACAGAGTTGAAGTAAATGATAGACCATCTTTGCTTATTTGCTGTAAGAAACACTGATCCAAATGAAGAAATTACTTAGGACTATGGAGGATGTGATCTTCCCTGATACCATACTATAAAAAAGGTCAAGGCAAGTCAGTCATGCTAGACATGCAGTAATACAGTGTAAATGGGAATTTGTCTAAAGAGAACAGTATGCTGTTGTTATTAGTGATTCTTCAATGCTACAGTTAATGCTATGATGCAGAGTCACAAGTGTAACTTTTTGCAAACCTGAAGTTTCAATAAACCAGTAATTCATTTAACAAGAAAAGAAAAAAAGTTTACTAGTGTTTCATTCTCTCATTATTTGAATTATAATGAAAAGCTATCACAAATCTTTAATGCTAACAGCCTAACTTCAAACCCGTTGAACAGGAGAGATTTTAAGTATTTTTAATAATAACATAAATTGCATTTACTTTGAAAGTGTAAAATGTATCCTTTGACATATTGGACAATGCTTTAATAAACATTAGTTTTCAAAATTGTGTTCCTAAGGGTTTTTTTTCAATATCTAAAGTAGCAGTTTTGTTTTTTTAGGATAAAGGTACCTAATTGCATTACTGGTGACCTAAAAGCTATTTTATTTACATTAATTAAATTGTAAAACCTTGTATTTTTACAAGATGTATTGTGTTTTTATGATTTGCCATGGAAAAATGTAACTAATGTGAACTTGAACTTGAATGGATGTGGAAGCTTTTATATATGGACCTAATTTGTGACTGGTTTTGGTCTATAAAAAAATGTGATTACAAGAAAATGTTTATTAGCTTCCACTCATTTCGTGCCTTTCAGATAATGCTTAGGCTTAACTGTTACTTAAGATATTAGATATAATTTTACTTACAAGTATTTTAGTTTGCCTTATTCTCAAAACAAAACAAAAAATCAGGCTATAGTAACTGAGGTGCTGCCTAAGATTTCTCTGTAGCCCTTAACAACTCGGTGAACATGTGTAGTGAGTTTATAAAACATATTCACTCTCCACTTTACAAAAATACATTTCTGAATATTTTTTCATAGTGCCTTCTGTACATGAAGACCGTATGTTGATTGTCTTTTTACAGTGTACATCCAGTACCTACATTTCAGGGGAACCTCTCATTGATCCAGTAAACTCTTGGAAACCCAGCAGTGCACACTCAGAATTGCAACTCAGCATTGAAAGGAGAACCTGCACAATATGCAAGATTTCGAGGCTTCTCAATGTGAAGTGTGATTACTAGCACTGTCCATTGTAATATAATGGATACTTGTTAGTTTGTACCTTAGATGGTTGACGTTACTATTAGATTTGATCCAGAAGTCTTTGTGACAAGATGTGGCTTATAAGGTCTAACTTATTTAGAGGGACACGTTGGGTGACTGGATTATGTTGCTCTCAGAATAGCAATCTGTGTGTATTTAGAAAATAGTATGGTCTATGAAGACACTTGAGCTGAGGAAAGTTTTGTTCTGAGTCAAGGCCCTATCACGTTACACTGTTTTCCACTTATTTTTAGCCATAGACTTCATTTACATAGTCTTAGCAAATTGAAGGCTGTAGTGGTACGCTCCTGTGACTGTCAAATTTGCAGTCTGACATCACCCCACTACTCAGTCCAACCAGTTTGTGACTTGCCCCAACCTGTTTGATTATTGTCTTAAGTCATAAGGGTGAGCCTTTGTGATCGTTAGAGCTGACAACCAATTAGCACACACCTGGAAGTACAATACATATAATGCAGCTATGTAGAATAACAACTGCAGGAGTATTGGACATTGTAATCAGAGCAGAGCCTCATCTGCTTCATGTCTTGTGTTTTATGTACCACAGCAGAATGGAAAAAAAGGGCAGAGATAATAGCTGAACTCGCCATACCTGTAAACTTTTCAGACAGGCACTAGCCATGTCAGGCAATACTTTGGAAATGTGAAAGTGTGCTCTAAAGTCAACATGCATTTGTCTAGTTTATCACCCTCTGCAATTCCAAGTTGTGCAACAAGATCAGCAACCACACTTGTGAAATTTGACATCCCTTCTGACTAGAGGTTGTGTAATGTGACATCAGCTTTAGACATCTCCTGTATTACAAATACTGGCAAAATGTATCTGTTACCTGGAATTATTTTCTTTAAGTTTACTTTTACAGATGTTGCCAAGTATTTTTACTTTACCAATATCTTTCAAATAATCTTTTCTATACACTGTCCTTTTAGAATCCATTGTCTCAGTTGCTCCCTTATTTGTCTATGTGACCTTGAACTATTGACAAAAGTTGTTTGCAGTTAATAAAATGCATATTTTTCAATACGATATTAAGAGTCACATAGAGACTACTCACTCTCTATACTTCTAATGAGTTTGAGTAGGATGTATTGTATGTGTGACAAAAACTGGTCTATAGTGATATTCATGTTTATGAAGACTTATTTGGTAATTGATTATACTTGGTCTTGTGGTTTGTTAAGATACAGTTAAACTGAGAAGACAGACTTTTTCTAACCCCAAAATACATATAGAAAAAAATGACACATTCATGGACAGTTATCATTTGTAATATGCTTTACATCCTGTCCATGTCTCAAATATGGAATGAAACACAGCTTCAAATATGTCAACAGATGCTTTGTACCCATTCTGGTGGTAGTCTTATACTGAATTAAACCTGATCTGCACTTCTGGCTTCTCTGTTGGCAACACATATAGCAGTGATTTGAGCCTCTCTGATCATAAAGCAATACTTTTCACTGTGTCATTACCTCCTACTCCTTTTACATGTAAATATCAAATTTGTTTCAGAAACCTTAAAAATATCTGTCTCTCTATCCTGTCTGGATCAATTTCTGATCTTTTTCTGTCTTCCTCAGTTTCATGCTCACTAGATAGTCTTGTTGACTACTATAATTCAGCCCTGAGGTTTCTTTTAAGTATTAAGCTCCATGGTACACCTCAGAATTATGATATTTGAAAGCAGCAGGCTGATGCCATGAGAGAATGTCATGTAAGACTGGTCTCACTGTGCATGTCCAGGCTTTCTATGACCATCAAAGGGTTTACAGCGATGCCAAGATCACACATTATGGCAGAATAATAGAAGGTGGCCATCATTTTGTTCTCTGTAGTTAACAAACTCTTCAACGTGCATCTGGCCCAATTACCTCCTCTACTAAGTCTGTGAAAAATTCCTCAATTTTTTCTGCAAAAAAATTTAAAATCTAAAAAATTCAACTAACATAAATCCATCATTCATTTATATCTTTCTCTGTCTTCCCACTCCATCTAGCTTCTTTTCTAAATTTTCACCAGTCACATCTGGATTTAACTACCTGCTTTGTAAGATGAGGCCAACTACTTGTATACTGGACTCCATCACAACTACACTTCTTAAAACCTGCTTTCATGCCATAATCCCGACTGTTACAACAATAATAAATACATCATAAATAAAATCGCTTCTTTAATGCCAGTGTTAAAGAAGTCTGGTCTTCATACTGTCAATCTTAACAATTTTCAGTCTATTTTTCACTTACTTTTCTGTCAAATGTTCTTGAGCATGTTGTAGCCCCCCAACTCACCTATTATTTAACTTCTAATAAATTGAAGGAACCCTTTCAGTCTGGTTTCAGAGGCACAGCTGTGAAACTACTCTGCTTTGGGTAACTAATGATTTACTTATGGCAGCAGACTCTAGACAAACCAGAATATTAATTCTTTTAGACCTTAGTGCAGATTTTGACAATGTCAAGCATAACATTCTAATGTTTAGAATCCAGAACATACTGGGTATCTTTGGCACCCCCCGTCGAGTGGTTTAAGTACTATCTGACTGATAGGCAAAAGTTTGTTACTCTTGGTAATAGCAGATCCAGCTCTGTGCCAGTCACACAGGTAGTTCCTCAGGGCTTATTCCTCGGCCCTCTGCTCTTCTGGCAGGTGCCACTTCAAATCTTATATCACATCTCCAGTTGATTCAAAACTCTGCTTTAAAAGTCCTTACACGAACAAGCAGCGGTGAGCACATAACACCTATCCTGCTTCACCTTCACTGGCTCCCTGTTTCTTACAGAATTGAACATAAAATTCTATCAACAATGTACAAATCCTTAAATATCCTTGCACCAGGCTACATCAGTGAACTTCTCCATCCCTATGTTACTGTTTGCCCACTAAGGTCCTCTGATTCTGCCAATATTATTGTGCCTCACTCTATGGGTGAGGGGGCCTTCAGCTGTATAGCACCCAGACTTTGGAATGACCTTGCTAAATTAATTAGATCAGTTGACTCAATTCATTCTTTAAAAAAACAACTTAAACTTCATCTGTTCAGAACGGCTTTTAAATTAACCTAACATTCTGCCCCTTCTTTCAGTTTACCTCTCTGTCCAGGTGTTCAGGATAAATTGTATATGTGTTATATCAAAAAATGTTATTTGTTCAGGCTTTTCTTTTAGTACTGAATGTAGTATTTTACTCTAGTTTATTGTCTTTTATTCTATTTAATGCTTTGCATATCCTGTATCTATCTGTTTTAGTGTTCTATGAAGAAAATGTTTGTGTCCAATGTTACATATACCCAGGGAAAAAAATATAACCTCCCCTCAACTTAAAATAATTGAGGTAATGATTCACACCTAATATTTTCAATCTGAACCAATATAATTTTTTTTTATCTAATTGAAGCCACATTTTTTAAGTTGAGGCAAATCATTTAGAGTGAGCAGGTGCAATTCACTTGTTTTATAAGGAAGTAAATCTATTTTTAAAGATGTTACAATTTTAAATGGTTTATTGGTCATAACCTGTTTTTACCCTATTAGAAATATTATAAACATAACGCCTTCCAAAGATTGTTTTTGCGTTTATTGAAAAATACTGCAAATACACAAACACTTTGCAATTTAAATCTTAAATCAACAACAAAAACTTCTTTGTACAAATATCACAGATACAAAATAGCACTATGTGCAAATTTCAAACATATAATAATAATAAAAAAGTACTTTGTGCATATCTGAACAAAACGTACTTGGCAATGCAAACTGGAATATGATACAATTAACCTTTAAAAAGTATCAATCAATTCTCACTCAAGATATCTTGCTAACAATTGATCACAAATGGTAGTGGTCATAAAATCACCTTCACATAGGTAATCAATATGAGTACAATAATATAGAATCAGCCATCTATCAACACCTTATGAAATGAAAAACAATGAGAAGGTATTTTGAATTACTTTTGAAACATTTGGCAGCTTTGGATATAAAAAAAAAACCTTGAGCAGAACATGCAAATACACTCAAAACTATAATTAACAATTTTAATATTTACATACAGATTGCCATATGATCTACGATGCACTCTGTAGTGTAGAATGTAGTTTTCTGACTCTTGCAGTCATTTGTTTTGTGTCAAGTCCCATCAGGATATTTTGAGCAACCTCAAAAGTGAATCTAAACTCCTTGGGGTACTGGAGGTTGAGTGCGCAGAGGAGCCCTAACAACATGATGAAGGCCATTGTAACTGTAGGCAAACCACTGAGGACCTTAACTCCTTCGATGATGACCCCTGTGTCTTTGGGTGGATAAGAAAGATCTTTATCTTCTCTAAAGACAGTGATGGCCATGGTTGCATGCTTCCATCTCTTGTGAAACCTGTCAGAAACCCCCATCATAAAACCATCTAGTTAGTATAATGATGCAGATAATTTCATTTTGTTTTAGTAGCATCAAGTGCCTGCATAGCACCTCTGTCTATATACCTCATTGGTTACAATAATGTCAATGTGTTCTGTAATCACAGAGGATTTGCAATGTACTGCACAACATATTATATAGGGTAGTAACATTATGAGATTTTTATATGATAACGGTCTTAATATCATAAAATACACTATTTTGCAATTGCTTATGTTCACAATTATGCTTGGTTTGTAAACAATCTGACAAAATTTTATAAATTGGCATTTGATTAATACAAAAAATAAATGAAAATGTGTTAATAAAAAACGTATTAATCATGTTATAAGTACAATAACTTTAATCACCAAGAATTCTCAGAGTAGATTCTCAGCCTTCTCTTCCATGTAGACAATGAACAATTTCAGAATACAATTTCTCTTGATATTGAAGTCCACATCCTGTGTAAGGACTCAAATGTTATTATGGGAGGAAGATTACAGTACTGTAGAGACAACAAATAATTCCTTGTTGGGGTTGAAAGGGTTGCATGCAAAAATTAATAGTACTGTGTGGGGTACAGCCTGAACACAGACAGGTAGACATGATGTTTTCCACCACACATGTTTATTTACACTATTTACAATAATGATAAAGTGCAGAAACCCAGTGCCGCAGCACCAATCACCCCTTAAGTCCTGGCCTTTCACAATGCCTTTCACTGTCTCTGGTCCGCCTCCACTCCTCTCCTCCAAGCTCTGTCCTCTTCCACCCGACTCCAGCCATCGAATGGAGGGAGGTGGCCCCTTTTATGCACACCCGGGTGGGCTCCAGGTGCTTCCCGACACTCCTCCACTGACACTCCCTTGTCCATTTCATCCTGTATACTGGTTTTAATTTCCTGTACAGTATTAATTTTCCATATAGCTCAATACTGTAGTAAAGCTGAAACAACAGCCATAATGCTTCAATAGGCAGTAAATTATAGGCTATTGCTTGCAGCTAAAAGTACTATGGAGTGCAGTGCAGACAGCTTTAAGTTGGCATGTTTATAAAATGACAACACTGAACGGCATGCTGAACACAACTTGCTAGCTAGCCAAGTCAGTCATTTAACAGCTGAGAGTGTTCACTGCTACAACAGATTAAAGAACAGAAGACAGAGATGGATGATAAAGAGACCGGAAATGCACCAGAAGAAGCTGTGCCCAAGAGAGAAGTTGTGTCTCACGGTCACTCTGCACAGCACTCTGTAGTACTTCCAGCTGTGAGCATTAGCATATCATTTGCTATTGATATTGTAACATTACAACTGTTGTTTCAGAAATGCTACCAATATGGCAGTATAGGAAAATTCATACTGTATGGGAAATTAACAGCTACTCCTCATTTAACATAAAAGTACTGTAAAGATCACTTTTGCTTCTTCCATATAATAAAAGAAAGAAAGTTATGTATAGTTGCTGTAATAAAGACAAAGACCAAAAAATAAATAAAAAAAGTACTGTACCTGTTTTAGAACCCTGAGGATGGTGGTGGTCCTTTCCCCAATGGATCCACCCTTGCTCCTCATCATTTCCAATAGCTAGAGTATGTGTCAAATTGAGTGATGAATCTCACTTGCAGAGGAACTGTTGTAATCCGAATAAACTCTGCATTAATCTGAGAGTGAGAGAATGATAGGAACAAAAAGCAAAAGGAACACAATAAATTAGTAAATACCAAGTGACCCAGGCATTATTATTTTTTTAGATAATCAAAATAAATGCTTGCAATTCAAGAACCTTGATTGCAAACTAGTTTGCAGTTAGCGTATTATTGATTACACAGTATACAGCCCTCCAGTAATATTGGCACCATTTGTGTAAATCTGAAGGGTGTACAGTGATTGTGTATGGACAAATGGTGCCAACTATCTCACATATGAGAAAAGCATTTGTCTCACAATAATTTATTTTTTGATTTCATTGTATTACCCTGAGGTTATTTTTTTAGTGTACTGCATTAAAGATCAAGAAGATAAATACTTGCTTTACCCTATTTTGGTTTTATGCATCAAGAGTGCCAATATTCCTGAAGGGCACTATAAAAATTGTATATGAACAGAAAACAGCATGCCTAATCCACCTGAAAAAGTGCTGGCCATCTCAACAAAATCCTCAGTCCTGGGCTGTTTATCCACAATTTTCTGTCTCCTGTACCCAAATGTCTTGGTCATCATCATCTTTATTGCATTTCTATTCTTTTTTATCTCATTCAGCAGAGATATTGTCTGTTCCTGCAGGCTGTCTGGAGTTTCACGAGTAGGGAGCGAGGGATAGTGATTAGCTTCAGCTCTTTTTGCTCTCTTTATGTTCTTTGCTGGGTGGGCGTCATTGTGAGATTTATGTTTCAGAAAATTCACTATGAGCTCGGGTGATGAGCAACTTGAACAAAATAGAGTACGATAATTACCCATGTTATATTTAAATCTTTGCTTCCAACCGTAGTTGTTGTTGAAAGAGCCTGGCTCTCTTAAGCAAGGGTGTTTCTGTGTCAGTGCCTTTGCAACATCACTAAAGTCAGCATCAGTAGGATAAGCTTTGTATTTGTAGATTTCTTCAGCCACTTTATCCAGTATATCGGACAGTACTTTTGGACTGGGAGTCAGTCTAGTCTGACTTTTGCTATACTCAGCATTTCCCTTTTCCAGTTGGCATTCAGTGTTGTAGGAGACAACAAGGATTGGAAATTGTCTTAGCCATTGCTGTGTTCTTGAAATCTCTGAAGAACAGCTGAGTGTTGTATCATTTGAAACTGTAGATACTGAGCTGTCGTCATCATCTTGGCTGGTGAAATGAGTGCTGCAGGTTGCGGTATCAACTGGCTCTAACAATATTACTGTGGATTCTAAGTTTTGGTGAATGACTTTGAGGGCTGTAAGATCATGGATTACTGAAGTCGAGGTCAAGTTTACAAATGTGCCAAAATCCATGTTCTTATACTGCAGCCTTATGTTTTCTTCGAGTCCACATGAATTCTTCACTTCTTCAATTAACTGTTCAACATTGTCAGGGATACCATTTTCAAGGTCCATTCAAATGTTACTGTCGTCTTTTAGGATAACGAGTAGTCTAACAGCTTTAACTGCCATTATGACCTGCATAAACAGAATGATATCAAGAGATAAGTAGAGCAAAATATGAGGTGGAGGGTTAAATGCTACAAAACTTTAATTAATGCTATAAAATGTGTACAAAAATCTGCAAAAGCAAATAAAAATAAGACCAATAACAAATTCCCCACTAACCTTAATTTGCATATTATTTATATTTTCAACAATAAAAATGTGCAAATCCTAGATGGCCAAATTGGGATTTAGCTATTAATAAACAATGACACACTGTTGCTACAAGGTGATGCCTTTAAATACTGTAGGTGGCTACAATTAAACCTGGGAAATACTTAAGTAGTCTGGCCATCATAATAGTTAATTCCATGCACTGGCATATTAAAATGGTTAAATTAAAAGTCATAATATTCACCTTAGCCACTGGAAATAAATGTAAAAATACTTTAGATTATAAGAATATCTCTAACACATTAGTCTCTGAAATGACTACAATGAAGTACAAAGCAAAGACGCATTCCTCCAACTCTGTAGTTCACCAGTGGGTGTGAATCTGTAAGGTCTTTTGGCTCAAGCACATCAATAGCCTTTGTAGGACACACTTTCAGTTCATAGGCTCAGTAGCGTTCCTGGTACCAACTACAAAGCTTTCTTACAACAAAAAGCAACTTGTCCTTGTGAACAATCATATGGATAATTTCTGTGAATTCTGGCAGTCCAGAAAGTGAATCATGAGGAAGGATCATTCCCATCCTATAGGTGATTCTATCATATGTGACATTATTAGTAAAGCCCATATCCTCCAGGTCTGGTTGCTTTAGTTTAACAGCCTGTGTAATGTCTTTTAGAAGGTCAATAGACACAAAAGTATCATTTGCCACTAACAGATGTTTAGGGACACTACTAATATAAAACTGTTGTACCATGTGAAACTGATGCCTCTCTGCCAAGGTCTTCAACACATTTTTAAGTAGTATGTTTCACAACCCTCTTAAAGAAGCTATGCTTTGCCTCGAATCGCAAAGTCCAAAGAGACACTGAGTGCCCAAATTGAATTATCAGCTCCAGGTAATGTTCAAGAAAATGGTGTTTGGGCAGCAGATTAGCATCAGGGAAAAGTTCCTTAAATCTTGATCTGCGTTCCATGATTTGAAGTTCAAATTAGCAATTAATTCATTTGTATGAAAAGGTGTTACAACAATGTCCACAATGTCCTTTAGGTCAGTGAGGAGATTCCAGACGTGTTCATCAGTAGGCACTTTCTGCCTAACAAGTATTGGAAAAAATCTTACCCGACTCCTGTTCTCATGGCAATTGTCTTCTTTGCAGAGTAGGTGGGTGGTATTGAATGAGGGCAATTTGTTTTATATGTCTATTTAAAAGGAAATGTTTGAATAGCTTCATTCAAAAAGGCCAAAGTAAAATACTTTTTGAAGTGAAAACAGATGGACATAGGGATATTTCCACGGGTACTATTCCTTCAAATAAATCATGAACAATGTCAAATGGGAAACCATAAGTGACATTAAAATGTGAAAGCTTTTCAGACAAGATGCACCTCTGCCTGACACCAAAATGGTTGACCAATGTCTCTTCTTCAAGTGTTTTAAGATGCTCTCTGTGCATCTCCTCTGTTCTCAAACTGAATGCTCCACTGCCTACCTTTTTTGTTTGGAATTCAAATCTCTGAGCTGTACAAAATCTGCAAACATAAGCACTTGAAAAATTCTCTGTAAAACCGGCAATACTATGGGCTCCAAGATTATCAGCAGCAACACACTGCACAGTTCCCTTTAGACATTTGCCTAACCTGGCAACAAACACTCCATGTTTCTCCAATGTGACAAGATCACTCATCAAAGGCTCCAACACTCTATCATAACTGTAATTCCTTTAATCGTTACTATTGATCTGTGCAGAATGATAACCTGATGGCAGGTTGCCTAAAACCTAGTACAAGGCACAGATTTTGTATTTCTTGCGTGATGTGCCCAGAGGATTGCAAATTCATCTATGTACAATATTAAGGATACTGTACACTCATGTGAAAGAAGGGCATTTCTTTTAAAATGTTGCCCATCCCAGAAAAACCTGTACACTTGTTTATCACTCTCTATTGGCCAATACTTCTCTTAAGATTAGGGCTATGCTTATCACATGCTCACAATTCAAAATTGTTTGCAAATTTTCTAGTATAGGGATGTACTGAAAAGATTTCCCACATTTTAAATCAATCATACATTCTACAGGCTCAACTACATTGAAGTTATTCTTGTAATATTTTTTGCATTTCCATGAATTTGACAACGGGCCATCTTTTCCAATTGCAGCTTGATTAGGGTTTAATGTACAAAGCGCAGAAGCTAACTCCTGAATAATTGATGAATCTACTTCACAATTATGAACACCTAAAATCTGACCAATAGTCTTTTAAGTGACTGAAACAGATGCAGCCCTGGAAAGATAATGGAACTTCTGCAGTAGTTTGTTAATAGCTACACTTGAAACCAAATAACTTTTCCAATTTTAAAAGAACTGAAACCAACTTTAGTTCAATGTCTTTTGTTTTTGTTAACTTCGTACATTCTTTTACAACACTGTTTTTACAAATGAAGTCTTCATTCACATCAGGACTGGTGTTACTCACTAAATCAACTGAAGAACACAATGATGCTGTACCAAGTACTTCAGGCTTGAAATCTTGAGCTGTATATGTATTATGCTTTCTCCATTTGTGGGTGTGAAAACTGCCATAACTAATGGTTTGGTATGAACAACCAAGAAACATACAAGTGATTAATTCATAATTTTTTCATAATTTTTTAAATGCTGGCCAATGTGAAGAAAAAAAATCATGTTCTGTAGACAGTTGAGTGTAGCTACAAATGGAGCATATGAAAGTTGATACATCTTTTCTCGAGACGTGTGGAGAAGGATGGCATTTACAAATATGGATCAAGAGAGCATTCCATGTCTTGCATGAGCATGGACAATTTTCTTAAATGCAATGATATCAATGGCACCTTCCATAGTGTTGATAATAAAGTCTATAATACTTAAGTAGTTGAGATCTTCTGGAAAATTAATGACTGCATTCTTTGTATTTGCACATTTAAATGATGACAGCAAAAAAGAGAGGGGTATATATAAGGCTTTAACTTGTCTGTTAATATTGTTTTTTTTTTTTATGAAGTTTGGATTATAGCATATTATTCCTTGACCCACCTATCATGGATCTCAGAAATACAAAAAAAAAGTAAAAAATAAATAAATAATAATAAAATAAACCAGTACATAAAATACTAAATGTTGAATCATTTCTAAATATAATTCTGTATTTTCCTACATTTCGTATTATATAACAAAATCAATACTCACTTTCCAGATGAAGATGATGTCACGGGATGTCACTGTGGTCTGCTAAGGGCCCACAACTGCCTTATATTTTTGCTTACCTCAAGTTTAACTTGTGTAAATATCAACACTCTCGTTAGCATCTTAGAAACGCAAATAAAACAATCCTAGCATTTTATTATTTTTTTTCTCATTTTCCCTTTTCAAATCCAAATAGAGCTAGAGTTGAGCATCTCCCCGGTTGCTTCTCTGGCTTTTTAAATCTTCCTCATTTGATCCTTTTGGCTAATTTCATTGCAGGAAGAGAATACAGACCCTCACTCAGCCAATCACAGCAGAGATACTGTCAGATACAGTAGGTTGTGCTCAGCCTGTTAAGCAGGCACTTCTCAAACAGTGATTAAAAAAAAATTCTTCAATTTTCTTTCTGTAGTTTATGAAAATTAAACTAAAGGCACTCTGAAACTTAGCAGAACTACAGTTGATTGTTGTTAATGGACACCGGGCAGTGAAACAAGGGCAAAGAGACAACAAAATTGTCTGTATTAACATAAAAATCAATCACTTCATGACGGAAAAGATAGGGTCACCAGTTTCACTATAATCGTCAGAGTGAGTAGGACAGTGTCTGACAGCTTGAGAGCACGGAATGTTGCTAAGGTCTAACAGCTTAAGATTTCCAGGTGGAACTCACGCTTGTTAACTTTAGCTCCACATGGAATACACCGCGCATATGAACCATAACGCCTGTATCGGCATGGTTCAGGATGAATATGTATGTCATTGTACCAACAGGAAAAATAAGCATATTTGGTAATCCATTTACAGATAGACCTAGCTTAATGTCGGGAATTCATTCTCAGAAACCTGTCCTTAAGCCATTTCGTTGTGCAAATGCTACAGACAAACTATTAAACATTGAACATCTACTTCTAATAGAAAGACAACACAACTTTTAATCCATTCTGTCATTTAATGGAAAAAAAACTGCAAATACATCTAAAATAATACCACATGCAAAGCAGTAACATATGACTATGGCGTATCAAAATTATTAAATGTTTCTAATGCTTTCTTGCAACTATAGTTTTATTAAAACAATTCTTATACTTAAAGTTAACAACTGAGAAACAGCGTTATTTACCAGAAATCCTCCGTTATAAAAGTCTGCTGCTGAAAATAACCAGACCTGTATAACAATGTCCACTCTACTCTGGAAACTGATTTTCTTTTCAATTTTTGGCGATTGGAAAGCCTGCACTCTGGAAAGTTCAAGCAGAAGAAGAATATACAAATGGCCCCTCCCACACAGCTAAGATGGGAGGGACAATCAACCATTTAAAAATATTAGGTTGACTGAAATGGGATTTTTGTGTTTGTTCCCTACTAAAAACTAAATTTTTTACTTTGAGTAAGTTCTAAAACCAAATATTTCGAGCTACATCACTAAATGGACACATTTTAAGTTGCTTGAAAGATGAAATTTACATTAAATGAACAATGTCAATGTTATAGTTTTTTCAGTATGCTATTCTTTCTGAGACTCTATGAAGCACCTTGAGCAGGGGAAAGAAGCTATATAAATAAAATGTTTTATTTTAATTCTGTAAGTAGTTGCTCTTCTACAAACAACCAAAATGCATGTTCTAAGTATCTATCTATCTATCTATCTATTGAAACCAGCATGAACATTGAAAAAGAAAATTCTATTTCACTTTTAAAACCTTGCAGTTCTATGGAGCCTTCAGTCACCAATGTTGACAGCAGTGGTTAAAAATTAAAAGATACTGTACTACTATGTATATTGAAAGCAACAGTTAAAGCTTGCTAGACACTTTATACTTCATGAAAAGCAAGAACTTGATATTGCTAAATCATTAAATCTACCTAAAAAGTGTGTAGAAAGAGAAGATTTTAGGATAACAAATAAAGGAAATTCCTGCCTAATTCTGAACTATTAAGAACAGGATATGGCAAACTGATGCTTAAAAGAAAAACAAAAAAATAACGTATACAGATTATCAGCATTGCCTTTACTTCAAAGGGTTCTACATCCATAAACAACTTTGGAGACATTTAAGAAACTGCAAATTCTACCCTTAATCTGCATGGAAGAAAGAACAGAGGTGAAGAAAGTAAGTTCTCAGTTTGGCACTCACTGCAAACTCCGTAGCATCACCGCAAGTATCTGATGGAGTATGATCATTTCACTCATGAATCAAGATTTAGTTGCTTACATTGCTTACAAAATGATGTTTGTCTACTTCAGTTGGCACAATTTATCTATAACAAGCATGGACATGATTAAACCAAACATGAATATATCTGTCAAAAGCTTAGAGAAATTGAAAGGTTTCTGCAAGTAATTTGCAATGAGTTATCCATCTGCAAACACTGTGAAATCAACATAATTTGAACATATTATCAAAGCAGTTAAAGTAGTAGCTGGATATAATGATGATACAAAAATGTACAAGATGCCTAGCTTGGCTCTTAAATTGGGCTACTCTTTACAAAAAGTGTGTGACATTGTGCATTGTAGAGCACTAAAAAAAAGACAACAATGAATTACAGCTGGCTACAGAATCATTTAAAAAAATTATACAACGCCAAACTCAACAAATACATTTCAAGTACAGCCCACTCTAGTCTAGGTGTAGTGAAGTATAACAAACCATCAACTCTGCCATTTATTGAGGATAAGCAAAAGTTTCACAGTTACCTTCATAATTGCTTATTATCCTATATATTTTAATCAACTTTTATATGATGTGTCATTTTCTTTCTGCAGTTAAGTTAGTTAGAAATTTTACTTTAATGAATCTATGCATTTTAATTTAATTAAATTAATTCATTTATGGATGCCCCACAATTTTATTTTTAGTCACATATGACCAACAAAATCTTAGTACAAGAAAAAAAAAAAACTTTTTAGTGCAATTTGAATGAAATTTTGTCACTTTAAAATCTTTTTTTTTTCATATATATTTTGTATCTACCCTAATGCCACACAGTCCTCGGCACGTTACAAAAACCTTGACTTGGGTGGGAAGGTGATTTGACAAAATTGACATTAAAGTGAAATGTAACATTCATTCATGTTCATTTCTTATTTCAGAAAATCCTAACCACGGTTAAACCTTACATGTGTGAAGTACTGGAAATGTGTGTTTGTCTATTGCAGAATTGAACCTTCAATCTTTCTTAGAAAAGCCCAATACTTTATCCACTGAGCCAATATCACCAAATCACTGAAAAGAGTATTTAGCCAAATTTTTATATAAATAATGAAAAACTGGTAAAATTAAAAAAAAGATTAGTTTGTGTAAATTGGTCTCGAAACCTTGACTATCTTACTGAACGTCCAACACACTAACCAATGTACACAACTATAATATAAGGAAATGAGAAACTGAAATTTTACTTAATTAACATACAGATTTTGGGTCAAAAACTGTTGAAATATTGCATTGTCACCACCATGCAAGCAAAATTTGAAGAAAATCAATTTGGTAAAAGTGGGTAAAAAACTGAGGGCAAAATTTGATCCAGACAAACAGAGAGGGCAAATTGAATAAAATTGTGTAATAAAAAAATAAATAAATAAAAACCCAGTCAGATGGCCAAAAAGTAATTTAGGAGTATGCAATGGGAAATCCACCTGAGATGTGAGAAACTGAGTCAAACAACTATTGACGAGTTACTGCACAATTCTGTGCTGGATGGCAGAGCAGTGAAGAGAAAGGAATATTTAAAAATAAGTGCACACATAACACATGTAGGAGTTTCTGAAAGGAGTTATGTGGGTCATCATTTAAAAAACACCATCCTATATGGCACCAGCCCTAAGGGTCATCAAACTCTAAATGTTATGTGAGTTTGGAACATCCAAGCCTAGACATGAGTGAGCCACAACTATGTCAGATTTGAAACTTTAACTGACTGTACCCAGGGCTCTGACCACACCCTTCAAACCTGACTCATTTCATATGGGCTACCAACCTTTGCCATCCCCAATATTTGAAGCGCATGCCTATAAACTCTTTAGGTATGCAAAGTTCTGTATAAAATCTTAAACATCTTTTTCTGGGGTTTCCTAGGGTCATAATGCTTGCAAATTTGGCACATTGGTCTAGGGGGGTGATCCTTAGAATTGTCACCAATTTGGTACCATTTACCCTATGTATCAGAGTGATAATAAGCTTAAAATATTTATTAAAATCAATAACTTCCAGTTTTGACACTACACTCCAGGACAATCCACCATAGGATTGAGGGGAAGGTGACAGGTCTGTGGCCTGGCAAAAAAATCTATCTTGGGGCTAGTATAAATTACCTCCATCCTATCTGAAATTAAACACATTTCACAAAATTTTGCATGTTTGTTTTATTTGTTCATCATATATGTGATCAGTGTGTGTGTGTTCAGATCATTATCACCAAAGTGTCCTTTATAAGACCTTGTGACGATGCGGGTTCTGCTCCATGCTCCCACTTCCCTTTTGGGAGCTCTTAGAACCCAACACCATTGATAGTTATGACCGAGATGAGCTGACAAGTGGGGACAAATCTGACATAGAGCAAGGGGATGGTGGAAAAGTGCCAAGGTGCATTAATTAAAAACCAAATCCAAGCAAAAAGTATTTACAGTGCAGTGTTCCAAACGTCTATAAATAGACCCATAAAACCAAGTGAAAATGGGGAATAAAAACCATAATAAATAAATCCATTAAAAGCAGAGGTTAAATTGCAGTCACTAGCTCCTCCTGATCTCAGCCCACCTCCTTCTTTGTCTGCCCGGCTCACCCATTATTCGTGTAGCCGGCGGAGACTCAGCAGCCACAAACCCCTTTCTTCCGACCCCTGTCTTGGCTGCCTCCGAAATGCGCAGCCAGACTGTTCAAGGTTGGCTCTCCTCCCGTCTTCCTTCGCGCTCCCGCAGTCGTACGTCGGATGCATAGGGAGGTCATCAGCCATGCTTGTTCCACTTGACAAAAATAATCAGTGGGGCAAACTAGCCCCTCGAGCGCCTCAGCTCTTGCTACCTTCCCCTTCCAGGTGGTCAGATCTTCCTCCCAAGACTGCTCTTCTCATCTTTTAACCTCTATTCTTTCTCTCGATCTCTGATCCTCCATTCCCCCTGTGCTGGCTCGTACTTATATGGCTCCGTGGTTACAGTGCCTTAACACTAGAATTACCAGAGCCTACGAAAAAACTCGTAGATCCGTCCCACCTTAAATCGCGTCTTAAATCCGTTTGCACCTCTCCGCCAGAGTCTTTTGTCATCTAAATGTGCTGATAAACACAAGCTACTAGCAACCAGCTATTCCATCCCCCCACCGATTTAGAACGAACTTCTCCTAGCTCATGCCTTGCCTTGATTTGATTATCTGGGATTGAAGTGGAGTTATAGAGTGGAAATAATATAGCATTATTTGGAATACACGCATTTCATGTGTGTTCCATTTCTATAGTAGTCTGTGCAAACACATTTTTAAAACAGAAACGTTTTTCATATTCTAATAGTAAATGACAAAATGTAGGCATAAACTATATAACGTATGAAGCCTGAAGTCCATATATCAAAGAAACACTTTCACAAAAGGTACAAATAAGAGAACACGTGCGCTTTTATTCAAAAATATAACTGCACAAAAAAAAAAAAGCCGCGTTAGCATTCCACATTGACACTCTTACTACAACTGCCAAGGTGGCGTAATGGTATCAGCTCCTGACTGGGAATCAGAGGGTGGCGAGTTTGATCCCTCACGGCTCCACTTCGAGAAGTGAACTGCTCTTATTCTTACAATTTTAGAATAACAACATAAATTTGATTTCAGTCTGTAACAGCCGGTGTAGCTTATGATACTGGTAAAGGTTAGCTTTTTTTTTTTTTTTAATTCACTTTTCATTCTCGCAGTCGCATTCAGAATCAATCCATACAACCCCATCTGACACAGCTGTTTTCACATAAATAAAAGTGCACTTTTATTCAAGACTATAACCGAAGAATAAAGAAAGCAAGATACAGTTGGTGGTTGATACGACAGCTTGCGTGGTGCAATGCTAAGAACTGCTGATTTCAAGTGACGGTGAGATACGAAGAAGGCAGCTTCACCAGTGTTTGTGTGTCAGAACCCTTTTGGGGGGGGGGGGGGGCGGTAGTATGCATCGTGGTACACTGCAGAGCTATAGCGCGTCTTTATGTCAGATGGGGTTGTATGGATTGATTCTGAATGCGACTGCGAGAATGAAAAGTGAATTAAAAAAAAAAAAAAAAAAAGCTAACCTTTACCAGTATCATAAGTTACACTGGCTGTTACAGACTGAAATCAAATTTATGTTGTTATTCTAAAATTGTAAGAATAAGAGCAGTTCACTTCTCGAAGTGGAGCCATGGGGGATCGAACTCGCCACCCTCTGATTCCCAGTGAGGAGCTGATACCATTACGCCACCGCGGCAGTTGCAGTAACAGTGTCAATGTGGAATGCTAATGCGGCTTTTTTTTTTGTGCAGTTATATTTTTGAATAAAAGCGCACGTGTTCTCTTATTTGTACCTTTTGTGAAAGTGTTTCTTTGATATATGGACTTCAGGCTTCATACGTTATATAGTTTATGCCTACATTTTGTCATTTACTATTAGAATATGAAAAACGTTTCTGTTTTAAAAATGTGTTTGCACAGACTACTATAGAAACGGAACACACATGAAATGCGTGTATTCCAAATAACGCTATATTATTTCCACTCTAAAACTCCACTTCAATCCCAGATAATCAAATCAAGGCAAGGCATGAGCTAGGAGAAGTTCATTCTAAGTCGGTGGGGGGATGGAATAGATGGCTGCTAGTAGCTTGTGTTTATCAGCACATTTAGATGACAAAAGACTCTGGCGGAGAGGTGCAAACGGATTTAAGACGCGATTTAAGGTGGGACGGATCTACAAGTTTTTTCGTAGGCTCTGGTAATTCTAGTGTTAATCACACACCACAGGAAGCCAATGAAGCTATTGAGAATGATCGCCTCAATTACCTCATTAACCCCCCACAGCCGTGCAATCGCGCTCACAAAGACTGACACGGCTGTCTGGATTTAAAATTGGCCTTTTTTATTTCTGAAGCCATGGATCCGCTATACCACAGACATACTGCAGTGAAAGGCAGCAGGCAGGTCTTATAAAGCCATCCCTGTTTTCTCCTTGCACAGTGCATAGGGAATCGACTCTTGTCTCCCTGCAATATGCTTTTTAAGTGGATAAATATAGGGTTAAATTCAGTATATAGTGGGGAGATGGAATATTTTCACACTTTTTATGAATGTATTCTTCACCTGGCTTAAAAGGCCCAATAACACATGCATGTTAATAGTAAATGTACAGAGGTTTAGGTAAAAAAAAATTCTATTCAGCCTTTATTGCATTTGCGAGTGAATCTAAGTTGAATATATCCAAGCGTGTTTGTGGTAAATTTGTTGTTAGTGTGCTGTAGTAAAATGCTAATAAATGTTCTTCATGTTTTGTATGTTTAGACTGATTCATCATTTAATGATTTTCATCAAACCAAATTCCATATGTTTGTTGTTATTAATAAAAATTTTGTGATTTTTGACTAATGAAATATGAAAAGAATACAACTTAAGATGGGGTGGAAGATAAGTAGCAAACAATCAAAATGCACCTGTTATATTAAATTCATTCATTTAATCAATCTGCAGCCATTACTTGGAGTCTAGAAATTAAGTTAATAGTCTACATATTTCCAATTTCAACTCATGATGATAAGGGAAATGTGATTTCCTAATTTTACTTCTCCAGCATTAGTCAGGCTTGATCTCTCTGAAATGGTTATGGTAATTAGTAATTTTAAGCTTGTAACACTGTTGACTGACCATTTAACCATACAACATAACATTTTGATTTCCATATAAGACAGGTTTACTCCTGAAGTTATGAAAATATTAAGAGACTATGTTTTCCATTAAACCATCTCAGGAATAGGGGGTTATTGTACGGTATATAAAAAATAGGAAGTGTGGTATGCTGTGACAATAGTAAAAGGCATTTTAGAGGCACATGGATTATTATACTGTATTTTTCAGTGTTTTTGGAAATAGATAATTCATTTTAATTGTCAATGCAAAAACATTATGGCACAAATGTACCAATATAAAATGAGAAGATTATAAGCATGTGAGCATATATTCCCTAAAATTTATGTATAGCTGTCAGTTATAACATTATTGTCTATTCCTTTTTCTTTTTCTGTGTTATACAGTAAATATCACATGACATTAGTAGAAAAATGTACAGTATATGCATTTTTAATACATTGGTTTATTACTATGCAATATATCTCTCTATTATATAAAAAAATCCTGAAAAAATCATGTTATAGAATCCCAAAAACACAAATGTATAAATGGCATTTAATTATTACACTTTATTTGACCTAATACAGTGAAGTTTAATCAGTGTATTTAAAACTATTTTAATGTATTTAAAACTAAAATGAAATTGCATGTGAATTTTAACTGCTATGTTTCTTTATTTTTATGGCAATAAAATAAGTCTAAAATTAAATTAACTAAATATTAAATGTGTATTGGATTTTTTTTAAATAAAACCCATATTGACTAAACTATGTTGTAGTCTATATGTTTTCATTAATAGTACCTTAAAAATTATTACAGATCTTTTGAGGATTTTTCAAAATTTATCTAAAGATAACAAACTGCATATGTTTCTATGTATATACTGTATATGTTATTTTATTTCTAAATTCCTGTTTTCTTTTTGTCATTCTGGGGTACTGAGTGTTGCTTAATGAGGTAAAAATGCTTCAATTATAGCATTAAAGGAAAGTGATATTCTGCATGGCTGTCACTCAAATTTACCTGCAGGTTTCTTCTTTGTCTTTATGGATACAAATCCTGATATATAAAACACAAAGGTTTCACTAGAGCATCAGAAACTTTTTCATAAATGACTTTTGGAATTTTTATTTTTATTACAAAAAGCATATTAACTATTAAAAGGCATAATTTTGGATAATTCATATTTGATTTTCTCCAAGCAATTATTAAGAAGTCATGTCCAGTCCTTACAAATCTTTTCGACCCGTTCATGTAGTATGTGAGCAGATATTTCTGGGTTAAGTAAATGTCCAGCTTAACATCATATGTCTCATAATGAATAAATAATTAATATCCCCACATGCCTGTTAAAAGTCAAGTGAAGAATTGTAGTCATATCAAGTAAGTCAAGTATAATGTGTCTTAAAACATAAATGTAATTTATATGCATTTTTCAATGATAGCATTAAAGGAAAGTGATGTTCTTATAATGCTGGATTCATTCCGGGAACCCTAATAAACCCTATATACCTGTATGTATGTATGTATGTGTGTGCATGTGTGTGTGTGTGTGCGTGCGCATGTGTTCAATGCTGATCCTATTTTGTTTTTGTGTATTGTATTGATTTTTAACCCACAGACAACAAATGTGCTTGGAATTCAAATTCAGCAGCAGTTACCAGTGTTCTTTTCAATTTCCATATTATCTGCTGTGAAACCAATTTGCCAGTATACACATACCAAAAGAGAACAAAGGTAATGCTTTGATCAGCTTTTGAATCACCTGGATTCCACATGATCTATTAGTCTATTAGCCAAGTGTATCAGGTATAGTAAGGGAAATTATCATATACAGACAATGAAATAGCAGTTGCTGTACATATTTTTGTAAGGTCATTGACCCTTAACATATATTTATAGGAAGTCACTGCGCACTGGGGAAATTCTGAAGGACTGGAAAATGGCAACTATTATCCCATTATAGAAAAAGGGTGACAGGGCAGATCTATAACTATAGGCCAGTAAGCTTAACATGCATCATAAGTACATTAATTGAAGATATTATTAAAGACATTTAACAACACATTGCAAGAACATGAGTTTTGCTAAACAGTCAACATGGGCTCAGACGAAGGAGGTCCTGTTTTAGTAACATGCTAGAATTCTATGAGGAAGCAACTAAAGGATATGATCAGAGTGGTGCATATAATATTATTTATCTTGACTTCAGAAAGCATTTGATGAGCTACCATATGAGAGATTTGGTATTAAACTAAAAGAAGTGGGAGTTAAAAAAGTTGTGTAAAAAACTTTCCAAAACTACAAGTGATATACAGTAAGCACAAAAAGCAGACACAAAACAGGTTAACATATGTGAAAGCTGTATGGAAAGTTCTGGTAGGCACAGCCTTAAAGTTGTAGGAGGTTATGATGTCATTATTTTATTTAATTTGGTTTGCTGGAGTAAAGAGCATAAACAACAACATAAATGTGGTTTCTCCAAATATTTAAGGTTTGCTATATTTGCCTACTATTGTCTAGATGAAACATGGCATTACTACAACACGTTTTCCTTTTTTTTCTTTAATTATTTTTTAACCAGGCCATGTTGCCAATAAGGAATACCAAGTACAAAATGCACTGGCCTTATAACTCCTGCAAGGCTTGCACAGGTATGAGTAGTCTGATGTGACACATCTAGGTCGTTGATATTTTGCAGATACTGTAACTAAAGAAAAAAATGTTCTATAAAATCAGTATGCCTGCTTGAAATTTGTAACAGTGATGCTATTAGGTGAAAGGAAGGCAATGTCATGGTTTAGTTTTGTTTCCTTTTGTCATAAGACCAGCACCAAGTTCCTGTTAAAATGACCCAGTGCGACTTTGATGTAAATAAACATTTTGGTTTAGTTCCATACTTCACAATTTACTGGTGATATTCTACATAACAGGATTATTTATTTTTTTTATATATATAGTTTGGTTTCATTAAA